>NC_087207.1:61901883-62155898 GCF_015104395.2 Macrobrachium nipponense
TTGGTGTTCGCTTGCCATGCAATGTTCATTCCCAAATTCGATAGAACATTCCCCCCTTTCACTACATCTACACACGATATCTTCGCATAAAAAAGTAACCTCTGTAACGTGGCCACGAACTTCGTTTCCTCCTTCTTGCCGCCAAATCACCTGCGCATTCGTTAGCAAACAGTTATGTGCACCCTCGCTCCTTTTGCGAAGCCGGGTTGAAAGTTGTTGAGTTCGAAGCATTCACTAAATACGATTAATGATGGAAAAGATTTCATTTGCATATTGTCATCGCGAGGGTTCACATTAATAAAAAAAATCATGAGTAAAGTTCTAGATACACAACGCATCATATATATATATATATATATATATATATATATATATATATATATATATATATATATGTGTGTGTGTGTGTGTGTGTGTGTGTGTGTGTGTTTATATATACATAAAGGTGTGTGTGTGTGTGTGTAAAATTATCCACCTGTAACGTTTCATATGGAATTCACTATGCGGTAGAGATAATTTACACCCAAGACGAATCGTAATTGACAAGTGCTTCTGCCCTGGGCAAGAGCTGAGGCATTTATCAGTTATAGTTCTTCGATAGGAAACGATATTTGTTGTTTAATATTTGTGTATATAAAGTTGTCGTGCGCGCATGAAATTATTATATAATATATATATATAGAGAGAGAAAGAACTACGTATGTCTAATGTTATATATAAATGCAGAGCAAAATGAGGCAAATGCTAGTGCATTACTGATGCTATAATTTAAATTTAGTACTACAATTTTATTAGATTCATTGCGGTTATTTAAAATGATGTCTCTTCATGAAGTAAATTCTGGATATATTCCCATGACAAATGTCTGCAGATTGGAGAATTGTCCATTATATTATTATTATTAATCCCTGTGGTCTAGTAGCTATCATTCTCTCTTCGCCCAGCGAGACCCGGGATTGATCCCAACGGTGAGAAGCGACTGAGGCCCATGTCTCCCAAAGTCCAGCATGACTCTGTAGACCCAGGCAGAAAATAAGGCGCATTAAAAGTACAAAATAAAGACACTTCGATTGAGGAAGCCTTATTTTAGCCAATGCAAAATTAAGGACTGTTTCTCAGAGCTACGGTACGCTAGCGGCTACGCATCGTCCCTGAGGTCGAAAGCGACATCTCGAGATTTCTCCTTATACTACCGTTATTTTTGACGGTATGACCAAATTAATAGTGGTAATAATCAACGGCAGGGAGAAGCATTGAACGATAATAATTCATAATTCAGTTTGACAGTTGACTCATTCATTTGTTCTCTGTCCTTCTTGGTCATATAACCCTTCTCCCTCTACTTCAACCAAATTTCTTGAAATAAATGTTGCATAACAGTCAAGGTGAATACTTCACGATACCACTGAGAGTATTTTCCATCAGTATATATATATATATATATATATCATATATATATATATATATATAAGTATATATATATATATAAATAATGAAAAATTGAAAAATAGACGGTGACACTGACCATCCAGTTATGAAGATATATAATATATATATATATATATATATATATATATATATATATATATTTATATATATATATATATATATCTTAATTATATATATATATATAGACCGTATACGTATGTGTATATATGTGTGTGTGTGTTTGTCTTTCACAGATAGATTTGTGTGTGTGATTGCGTGCGTAGTATGTATGCGAAGAATGTGTGACGCAAGTCAAAAAGAAGAAGACGAGAAATGTGGAATGAGGGAGAAAAAGGCAGAGAAAAGCTGGCACGGCTGAGAGGACGAATCAGAGTTGTGAGAATTCTGAAAAAAGCGCGATGTCTACCTAATTCAGAGGCGATAAGAATGAGGAGGAGGAGAAAAAAGATGCTGGGTAGAGAAAGAACTGGGAAGCAAAGTCCTTCTTATGCAGGAGGCAGAGCAAAAGTGCGCTTAAGGTGGAGAGAATGACGCGCTGCTTGTAGCTAGGTTCAACATGCTGTTAATGAGTCTCGTGCGAAACGAACTAAAGAGAATGGTGGAATAATGTGGTAGGGGTTTTCCTCGTAAGGAGTTCGTGCATCATTCACAAGTTAACTTACGAAGAGGAAATGGCCTGGTGTTCAATTATACACACACACGCATATATATATATTATATTATATATATAGATATATGTATATATATTATATATATATATATATATATATATATATATATATATATATATATATAGACAGAGAGAGAGAGATTAACTGAGTTTCTTCATTAGTAATAAATTGCATAATCAACGCTAACAGCGCCAGTCCCTAATGAAAATATTACTTTAAATTTTCTATATTAGGTTCGCCTCATCAGTAACCATACATTCATGAAGCTGAGATGGAGAGAGATTCCAATACATAAAGATGAACATCATAGGGTCACGTCTGCGTATGAGTGCTAACTGGTGGTATAACAAACAAGCGTTTGTATCTGACGTGGTTGACATGGTTATTTAAAACTAAATTTCACATATTTATATAAATGGGCATTTTGTGTTGCTGTCTGCACATCAATAACAACAAATCCTCTAAAAGTAGTCTTTAGCTAATAAGGTATGAGTCAAAACTATCCACGAGACACCACGAGATAAATGTCTGATGAAGAGAGTCGTCAATTCTAGACAAGAATTTAAGTACTATACACACTCTTCGCCCCTTCATTCAGATAAATAAATGCAAGGTCTGAGATTAGAGTTCGTCCTATTCCTCCTGTTGAAGGTGCTCTCAAGCTGCTTGGTCAGGACATGGCTTCAGAGAAAGTTGTTACGTACCTCATTCATTTCCAAACAGCTGCCCCTGGTCTACAACGAGGTTCAGAATACCATGACCTTCATCATCCTCTGCTGTAATTCAACAGGTACATAAAATCAAGGAGATGGGTCGTCCAAGCTACGCCAGAATACTCCACATCTCGAGACAGCCTGAACCTTCATGGTCTTTTCTCAGTGAGTGTGGGGACAATGAAGTCACTGCCCATAGAAGAGACATACCAGAAATTCACCCAACTGGAAGACTTAACCGACTAAGTTCCTAGACCTAGAGACTGCAAACTAGAGGTTGGAAGATGTGCCTCACAGACAGAGGTTGAATGCGGATTGGAGCACGGGCCCAAGTGCAGCGGTGCCCTCTTGAGTTTGGAGAGCTGAAACGCTTGGGATCCCACCTCCTGAAGGTTTCATCTAGGAGTGCCTTAGCCATCGACGTGGCCTTCTGGATATGCGATTTGGAAAAGAATGGGTTTCTGTGCATAGTGAAGGGTTTCTTGGTTCATGGATAGCAAGAAGGAATGATGTCTTTCCTGCAGAGAGCTAGGGAATTATTGGTATAGGGATCCTGCACAAGATTGGTGGTTCTTGAGTGACATAGGTTTCCTTATCCAATTGACTGGAGGCGTCGCTTGATCGAGGGTCATCGAAGCCATAGGAAGATTGTGCAGATCTTGGCTAGCCATCAGAGCAGAGAGGGAATGGCCCATCACTGTTCAAACAAAAACCCACATATCTATGAAATTCTGCTGGCAATGATACTCAAAGGGTGAGATCGCCTCTGATCGACAAAGGCCAAATACATATATAGTGTATATATATAATTAAATACTATACTATATATACTAAATATACTATATATATCTATATAACTATATATACATATATATATGTATGTATATGTATGATATATATGTATATACACACACACACACACACACACACACATATATATATATATATATATATATATATATATATATATATATATATATATATATATATATATTAATAACAAGGCTCTCTTAACTTCTCGAATACTTCACACTTTTTGGATACGCTTGTCACTACAAAGCCTTAGATGTAAAGGCAAGAATATGAAGTAATTCTGATTGGCTTAGCAGGACGCGAATCCTTATCCACAGATAATCTCATCAGTAAAAGAAGCTTTACCTTCCATGACCGGATTCGAAGCAGGGCATTTAAGGTTCCAGCGAGGACACTCCTGGATGCGTAGAGACCACTTTCTATTGAATTGATACATGCATTATGGAGAGTTTTGTGAATAGTTAGATGGTACCTAATTCAATTATCAAAATCAGGAGTTTTTTTTTAATATGTAATGGTTAGGAGAAAGACAGAATCGAAGCGAAGAAAAATCCCCAAAAGCCCGTGAGATGATTTATTAAGATCAATATATTATCCTTTATTTACTAAATAAATTCGTAAGTTTCTGGATTTGTAAAAGTCAAAGCATCAGATACATTTCTTTTTTTAGGTAAATTACGGATAAGTTCCGGATATAAGCTTTTAGCGGACTAATGAAATCTACTTTGTATCAACATATTGACTCAAAACCGTGTAAATTGGCAAAGTTCTCGTCAACATATTAAATCAACTGTTTCAAAAAATACTCTTCATTACATTGTTCTTCATAATTTTCTCAATAGACTTATTAAAGAAACGTTTTTTACCCCTGCTTGTACAAATCACTTCTTCAACTTTCAAGACAACGTTCCAGACGATTTTGCTCGCATGTTTTCCATATTTATGTAATCACTGCAACACACGCTGGAAGAACTGAGAGGTATGATGATCGAAGGAGCTTGCCTGGCGCTTTGGTAGTTACCGAAGGAGCTGGTAGTTATATGGCTAGACTGCCTAATTCAGCCATCAGGGATCTCTCCTCAAGGTGAGCAGCTCCCAATGACCAGGTAGAATTTTTCCCACATTTTTAGCTTCCAGTAGACAGCTTGAAACAAACAGTACTGGAGGCAATTTTCTTGCATAATGGAAAGCCCACACTAGAAGGAAAATCATTCCTAAAGAATTTTTTGTTCATGTTGACACGATTATCATTTTAGCATGGTTTCTTTAGGTCTTCAACTTTGTTAAGAAAGTTATTCATTTTAATGTTTTCTTCATTTCAAATACGTATATGTAAGCCTTTATATATATACAGATATATATATATATATATATAATATATATATATATATATATATATATGTATATATTATATAAATATATATCATAATATAATTATATATATTATTATATATATATATATATATATATATATATATATATATATACATATATATATATATATATATATATATATATATATATTTATATATATATATATATCGTTTCACCATGAAGTCTTCTTCCTCTAGAGATAGATGCTCCAAGTGATAGATGGGTAGACAGGCAGGTAAAGGAATTCATGATGTGCTATTTTTAACTGAAATCAACATTCCTTTACATCAAAATGTGTCTTCTGCAGAAAGCAAAAACTAACCTGGAAAACCATAAAACTGCTAGATCAAAAGACCGACTTAAATTAAACATAAATGTTAATTTGGGCGCCAAATGAACTTGTTGACTGAGTCCGCGACGTGAAGGAGGGTACTACTGATCATGTCTGCTTACGCAACAGTAAATAACTTGGGAGAGATTAGGGATCAGAAGACCTTCAAAGGCCACACGCAATGGAGACTAACCAAGATGGCGACGCCTGAGGACTCCTGACAAGACACAAGACCCTACATTGCAGGGGCACCGCGATGTCTGCCTGGCCTGTCCTGCACGAGATAAAGGATTCTCCGCCCCTGAGCATTTCCTTGCACATGGGTGGGGTCCTGTATCGTCAAGGATACTCTGGAGATTACACAAACACTTAAGTTTACCCTAACAGGATATTAGTCCCAATATGTTGCCTAGATGACGCGAGGGACTACTGTGTGAGATTATTATTGTTGATTTATTGAAGTGACGTCATATCGCCGAAGGTCAATGAAGGTGTTCGAAGCCTTGACTACCAACCCTCAGCTTAGGTGATCGTATTGGTAATCATGAGATAATGCAATGAACAGCAGGACAAGAAAGAGACTTACGAAGAGGCCATCAGTGGTGGAAGATGAGGAAGTACAAGTTAGGGAGACAAAGAGGCGAGACAATGGGATAATTGTCGAGAATATAATACAATACTGAAAAGAGAAAGTATCAGTTTGAAAACGATGATAACGAGGGAGCGTTGTCCTATCAAGAGCTACACAGTTGATATAGTGTAATAAGTATAAGGATGACAAAAAAGGAATTCATCAAAATCCTCAAAGCCGAGAGATGATAATTAATGGCAACACAACCTAAAACGAGTCTATAGAAACGGAAGCACTTCGATGGGAAGAATGCAACGTCTTGTGCTTGAAATGAGGAACACAACTGGACTGGTCATATTCCTTAAAAGCAATAGAAGCGTAAGAAACCAAATGGAAACATCAGAGCTTAAGTCCCACAAATTACCAAAAGCCTACAAATTAGCATAAAGGTCTCTCATCAATACAACCCTAATAATTACTTAAGACAGAACATCCTTTTGTAACCTTAACGGCTCGTTGAGGAGGTTGGCAGGGGGGCGGGGAGGGGGGAGAATGAGGGTGGGCGGTCAGGAGCATAGCAACAGGTAAAAAACATGAGCGTAACAGGAATCCAAGATGAACAGGAAGTGGTCTCGAGGGAAAAGGTCAAGCAGAGGCCAAATAGGAAGAATTGACTATACAAATAGTACAAACGCAGACGTTTGAGAACCAATAAACCGTTAGAAGAGCCTCTCTTGAAATCATCCCTTTCAAGTGACATTTTGCGGAGCCGTTCTGAATTTCCTGTGAACTTCGTTGCTTTTCGAGGTCACCTGTCACTCAAGTATTCGTAGCTTTCCTCAACTCGAATCCTGAAGCGCCAAATCTGGTTCTTTCATTCGGTTTTCTGAAGTTCTACACTGGGAATCTTTCTTCCCGTCTTAATGATGTTGTTGTGTCATCCTCACTGTAGGATTCCCGAGTGGCCTCTTTCCCAGTTATCCTTGAGGAATCTCACCGAGTCGACATTCTGGCATGAGACTCTGCTATGCCTGACTTCCTGCTCATGTTTTTATCATCGCTTCGCTGTAGCTTTTCGCCGCTGATGATGCGAAATCCGCTCCCTTCCCTATATATGCCCCGAGCGCCCCGCCTCCCCTCGCCCCTCTCTGCCCTCGCATGTCGTCTTTCTCTTTATCGATGAGCGCAATCAATCAGTTCTTCACTAAAGCTTCGATCACCCCATCTGTAAACTCCACCCCTTAGCCACCTTTGCTGCTTTTTTTTTTTTTTTTCTTTTTTGTAGTCATAGTGGAAGTTTATCTACCGTAAGTGCTTGAATACTTTTGACGAGTCAGATCGTGAAAATGGCTCAATCTCATGTAGAAGAATGTGACTGCCAATGCATAAAGTGTTCAGAAAACTATTCTGATTGCAATTTGTGTGTCCGACCCGCATTTATTCTGTCCGCCCTCAGATCTTGACAAGGCGTGATCCAACCCCCAGCTTACTCGGGCCTCGTGCAAGATTTTCCCCTCACGCATAAGTTGTAAAAACAATATTCCTAACTTTTAACGTTAATTAAAACGTGTTAAAATCTACAGTCAAACAGAGCCTTGATTCACCAACGAATATTAAAATAAGTACGTACGTGGTTTTATTAGACATAAGTTATCTGTACTGTTTAACATCCACATTATTTGTTTTTTACATTTCATTCTTATAAATAAATCATAAATATCCTATACTAAAATTCCTATACTAATAGGCCGAAGAAACAGCAAAGAAAGTCTTAGAAACAGAGAAAAGGAAAAATGTGAAATAATGAAGTAATATCATTATCATCATTATTATGTCAATTTAGTACTTTGAAGAATATCGTCATGTCCTGCTGACAAGAACACAGCGCGGTAAGAGGTCATTATCTTATTTTGTGCTCAAAATCCACTGGACATTTGACAGTGCAAAGCTGGTCACAAAATTCTGATGAAAAACCAATTAGGTATGTTTATACTCATAATAATGGCCTTCTCTGATCTCGGTCACCAAAATTCTCAATTCTTAAAAAAAATTAAATAAAAAAACTTATTTTTTAACTCCTTCGAATAGTTTTGTCTGATCTTGTAAAACGAGTCGCCAAACTTCTGAAAAAAAAAAAAAACTGTCTTTTTTGACCTAGCAAAATTGGTCGCCAAAATACCGAAGAATTTCTTCATGTTTACACTCTTGTCAACCAAAAATACTAAGGAAAACTCCTTCATGCCTGCTTTCCTTTGAATGTTCTAGTCGCAGTTTGCAAAATTGGTTACCAAAATTCTGTTGAAAAGTGCTTTATGTTTACGATTCTTGTACAGTTTTCCATGGAGGACTTCAAAATATTTTGACCCTCCTATTTCCAACAATTAATCTTTATTTTCAACTTGAACTGATAACATTTGATTAGCCTAAACGAAATGAATAAAAAAAGCAGTACAGGAAACGAATCAAAAGATTTTCCGAATTCCTCGTGTAGCCACCGAAAACTACTACGCAACCGCCAGACCCTTCAAATCCCGAAATGAATCGGACGTACCAATCACTCCCAAAGTCAGAAATGTCCAGGAAATGGTTGTGGAGGTCCTCTTACGAAAAATCGCGCAGTGGGTGGCAGTAAAAAAAGGTGCAGGGACACTTAAGCCCCTCACATATCACGGTTAGCAAACAAATGACCATATCTAATCCCACCTAACCATCCATGTCCTCTAAAGGAACCATTACTCTCTCTCTCTCTCTCTCTCTCTCTCTCTCTCTCTCTCTCTCTCTCTCTCTCCTGTTTCAAATTTTCTAGCCCTGGTGCAACAGCGGCTGGTTCCAACGGTAACGCTTCTGAAATTTTGGCCAGAACGTGATAAGGCTAGTCTCATTTGCCGAGATGCTTGTAAACGTAACTGCAAACACACACATATGCCAATTCAATTGCATGCCATAACTGGAGCAAACATGCACGCAGTAAGTCGGACACAACATGGGACACATCGCTATCACTTGTGCAAGGAGAAACTAGAATACGGGGCAATGAAATTAGCCGAAGCGTTTCGTAATTAAGATGCAACGCCACCATCTCCAGCGTAATATATACCTCGGTGTCTTATTGTGATAACGTCGTAAGATATGTGGCTGGGGGCTACCCCTCCTAAGAAGTCATTTATAGTAGCGCTACGAATGACCTTGAAACTGGCTGCCAGTCCACACTGATTCCTCCTTATATCAACTCTATATCCTGTTCATCCGCTCATGGGTAGATGTACATAGATATCAGCGAAGGAAAAGCTCCGTGAAATCGGGAACGAATTGTGTCATAAAACTTGTTTTGGGTCTTTGTGGCTCTTGAATTCTGGGCACGTCCCGCACTTGGTCTTGTTAACAGATTAAGATACCAATCGTATCAGATGCATCTTACACAGCGGTAGTATCGTTATGTGAAAAACCGCAAGTCCAAGAGTGAATTTGTATATTATAAGTAACAACAAAAACTAAAAGCATTTGGATAAAGTACCCTCCATCTACTAGTCAATGCAGGTCTTACACGAGTTCAAACTCTTCTGTTTAATGTATCACAACAAAATTTATTATTCACCTCATTGCATATGACTTAAGATATTCATATCATTTAACTTCATGCTATTATCTTATTAGACAGGTAGGAACACATGTTGTGAATAAACTAACTTTTTTACCGCTGCATGACATATGTACAAGCCTTTTAGAAGATTCATTAATGATGCACTAACTGCATTTTAACCTCCTTCGATAATCAACGACAGTGATCGTCCCGTACGAAATGAGAACTTCGAGAATTTCTTGAACGCTGCCAAATAACGGCCCCGAAGTTGGAAGGCGTCATGTTCAGATATCAATTCATAATGCTTCCCTATATTACGAATGCTTTAAAAATAATTTTTGGCCAAAAAAATATGATAAAGCTAGCCACTCAAAAGTCGTTTTATACTATAACAGAAATTAATGCAACACTTGACATGGTGATCCATTCTAAAAAGATTTTATTTCAATCATAAACGTACTCTGTTTAACTTTGGAAACTCCCTGTTTTCCAGGTAGCAGGTATATAAAGAATGTGCAGTTTTGGAACAGAAAATTGAACATTCTTCAGGTTTCAAATAAAAAGTGAAGATCTGAGTATTTAGATGCTGCAAGACCCATATGTGAAATTTCAGGTCTTACCGAGTTTGGTGGAGATATTATATACAGGGTGTCCATAAAGTCATTCCCTGATAAAAAAATTAATAACTTTAAAATTATTGTGGATATGACCATACAACTTTCACATTCTGTTGAACAATTACTAAAGTTTCTTTTGTTTGCCTACTGTGATCACTATCTGCCAGCTGAGTCAAGCATATCAGAAATGGTGTCATTCCAGAAGAAAGCCCAGTGTGTGTTATGGTACTACGAAACAAAATCACCTGTTGCAGTTGAACGCAAGTTCAGAAATGAGTATCGACGAGATCCACCAGATGTTAAAAGCATTAAAGACTGGTATAAAAAGTTCACAGAGACTGGAAGTGTTGAAGACAGTAAGAGAAGCGGTTGTTCGTAACTTTCTGGATGCAACCTTCCCCAACTGCTGGATTGGGAGAGATGTCCCAACAGAATGGCCGCCATGTTCACCACACATTACCCCTCTTGATTTTTTCTTATGGGGTTATATCAAGGATAAAGTGCACAGTACACCAGTACCTAATGTTGAGACCTTAAAAGCAAGGATAACAGCAGTTCTAACAACGGTGACTATGGAGATGTTGGAGAATGCCTGGTGTGATATAGAATTTCGCTTAGACGTACTTCGGGTAAATAAAAAAAAAACTTTAGTCATTGTTGTTGAAAATGAAGAAAACCTTATACCTCTACCTAACATGGTTTGTGTGTAAGAAAGGTCTGAAATCCGGGAAAGACTTAACAGACACCCTATATATCACATATATCCGCAGGATAAAAATATGAGGCGGGGTGTAGGTCCTGACCGGTTTCGAAGCCAATGACGAAGGACTGATACATAGTATTATAAGTCACAAATATATATATACTACAGAGACAGTACTGACGAACATATACAACCGTTTGAGATTGCAGATCCACCCACAGGCAGGTGTCAAGGTGGAAGTGGCTTTCAAAACTCATTTGGCTAAAATACACAATATATTCTCAAGGGACTACCGATAAACCCACCGTAGGAGACAACATATCCACACCTGACAGGGATCAGGGAGGCGGGACTGGAAACTCATTAGCACTACTGCCCCCTTACTGTTTTTACAGATATAATGATCCTATTTCTATACATCTCTAATGCCTACCTTAAAATCTGAACAATTTTTAAATCTCATTTGATGTTAAAGCATCAGGTTTATACATTCCTTGACTGATGTTCATATTATGGTTGTAACTTTTTTTTATAATGCTAGATTCAATTATATTCCTTTCCATTACATTATTAGAATACACAGTCTCCTTTTTGCCCCTTCCCAGTTAATAGCATGATTGTTCTCACTAACATATACAAAAATACCACTATTTCCCTGTGCATATCTCATACATTTTTTATGTTATCCTATTATCTTTTCCAGTGTTTTTCCCGTTTGACCAATGTAAAAGTTGTCACAAGACTTACATGCAATTTTATATACACATCCTTTAGTATTGTCTGGGGAGTTCTTGACAAGTACATGTTGAAAACAAAATTATTCTATACAATACTTTCCCGGATCAATCAATTTTAGGCAAGTGGTTATATCACCTGCCAGCGAAAATCTCAACTTACAGAGGTAAACCGCCATATATTGATAGCTGTCTGCGTTTCCTGGTTATGGACAGATATTTATTTCAGTGTATATTAATAATAAAAGATACCGAAAATTGCTAGAATACGTATCAAACAAAGAGGGATACTTAACTGACCTCTTTCTCGGTCTTACCTAAATGGCAGTTGAGGTTGTTGAAAAGGTAGAATAATGGTGAACGGTTCTTTAGTCTCCCATAAACTCATTAAAATCAGTACAAACACTACCAGTGAGGCTATTTCTCAGGTTCTTCTGGGAGAAGGCTAAGGAGACCAATGATAGGGTAATAAAAGACTTGCCATAGGTACTAAAAGATTCGTGAAAGGGGCACTGTGGCAGCGTGGTATTTGAACAAGCTTCTAGATCGATATTGGAAATTGAACACCGAAATTTAAGATTCGCAGAAAATAACAAAGCAGGAAATCTCCCGAGAACGTCCTTGATCAAATCACTGTTGTTGGAATACAGAAAACTGCCGCTTAAATTTAAGCCACAACTTTATGAGGATTAAATTACTAGGATGTTGATGACTGAATTCATACGATATTCCAATATCGTTTCTGTAGATGTACTGAACATTACAATTAAGATTTAGATTCCTGGAATTGTTAGATCTTGCATTTTTTTTCAATTGCTGTGAAACAAAAACAATAACAACAAAAGTTTGGAGCTGAGGTTAACACCAAACTAGGATAAATAAACAAAAACAATTATAGCATTGCCAATGTAAAACGGAAAGGTGCTAGATCCATACTTTTACGTGACTGGAAGATGAGCACTACAACTAGAGTTATATCATCTGCATATGACACAAATGTGGCAGCAGTGAAAAAAAAGCAACAAAGGTTGCAGAAGCTGAAACATAATGCAGGGTCACTGAAGGTCCTTCAGAAATCATTCCTAAGTTATGGAGACCGCGAAAAAGCACTGTTTATTACCGAGTTAATAAAGACAGTACTAGTAAATTTTGTCGAAAAACGCTAGTGTTCTTATATACACCTAGAAACCATTTTCTGGATTGAAGATGTTCCATTGGAGACATAAAATCTTTATAGAAAGACTGAGATGGGTCAGTGATCACTGACATTTGTTCTCTTTGGAATGACCTCCATTTCATTTCAATCACCACTGATCTTGAAAAGTGCTTTATCGAAATGAAAAGAGGATTATATATGACGATGTGTATAATAAGATGTATGGACATTTCGTCTCTTCATTCTATACGTATTGCTTGACAATCCGGAAACGAGGACATCCGTTTGTAATTAAAAAAGACAGGATTGGCTTCAAACATTTTAAATCAGCTCAAAGAAATGTATGAATGAATAAAGATATTATAGATATGCTCACAAAATGGGCAAAATCATAATGGCCTCTTTCCACAACAATGGGAGAATATAAACCATTTTATAATTGAAGAACATCAAAAACTCTAAAAAGAAAGAAAAAAAAACTTAAAGAAATGATGTCAAAGTTCTTAGGCTATACTCGGTCACGCTGAAATGTCAAGTTATTATTATTATTATTATTATTATTATTATTATTATTATTATTATTATTATTATTATTATTATTATATTATTATTATATCAAATTTCCTCGGGGTCTTCATGAATGCCACCTGCGAACGCTGTCTCTCATTTATCTCGTTTATTGAAGGGCAAATAAGACCCTCCACGTATGTCACATGCTAAGACAAAGAAAGAATATGTCTTGGGTAAATGGTTTAAAAAAAAATAGTCGCTCAAGGATAACAGATGAGAGAAGAACTCCTCAATGGGGTCTTCGGCCTTGGCAACGGTACTTGAACCTTGCCTCCCGCGCTCATCTCGACATGATTTAGATATATATATATATATATATATATATATATATATATATATATATATATATATATATATATACATATATATATATGTATATATATATATGTATATATATATATATATATATATATATATACATATATATATGTATATATATATATATATATATATATATTATATATATATATATATATATATTATATATATATATATATATTATGCATGTGTAAGCAGCAGGAAATCTTTTCACCAGATGATGCAAAGATAAGACAATAATCAATCCCCTCATTCATTATTTAATTTCGGATTAAACGCTGAAGGCTCAAAGCAGATATGTTATACATATGATATATACATGTGTGTGTGCGTGTGTGTGTTTTTATTATTCATTTATCTACTTATCTATCTATCCGCCTTATGCTTTTTTATATATACAATTCCGTTACTATTTTTCCAGAAGGCGATTGATTACTTTTAATTGATTTCCTTCACATCCTTATTGTTCAAGTTCTTTAACGTTCTCCGCTGGAAACGAAGCGAGAAAAGGAAGCTCTTGACCTTGAATCTCATCGGACTCATTCTTTCATTAAGAAAAGACAAAAACAACGAATGATTTATTGGTTTAGTAGCAACAACAACAACAACAACAACAAAGCAACCAAGTACAGGCACCTGCTCCAGCCTCTGATGCTGAGATTTAAACTAGCAGTCATACCTAATGAACGATTTTCACTTTCAAACAGCAAAGAACTAAACCAGCAAAGTAATTACTCATCAGGAATTATTCACATCTCTCCTTAAAAGGGGTAATCCCAGCCCTTCCTTTAACAGACACCAATAACTGGAGGGTAGTGGGCACCTCCTCCTCGAGAAGTAAATGAAAGGGTACGTTCTCAAACGATCATCCTCTAAAGAGGGAGCTTTTAGTCTAGCAATCTCTCGTCTAACAATTTCAGCGAACAGATGGCCACCAATCACACCGACTCCTTGAGCAGAAGCCGCCCCGCTCTGGAGGAGCCCAAGATTCATCATCTCTTTGCACAGAAAACGATAGTTTCTTGCTATTATTTTTTTTTTATTATTAGTGAATGGCAATTACAGTCCATGAAATGAGAGACTATCCCTCCTGCTTAATTTTCTGGTTGCCGCCAATGCCTGGAATGCTCGCGGGATCGATGTTGCGTAGGACAAACACTTAGGCTGCTATGCCTGGAATGTCACTCAAATCGTCCCTGGTATTTTGTATTTTCATTCCTTTCACCCGTAAGTTGTGAGAATAGGATGGAGGACGCCGTGATATTTGGATCATGAAATAGCAGATATCAAACGTTTGAGAGAGAAATGAAGCTTAGAAAAAATCTCATGATAAAGATGTTCAAATGAATACAGCCATACACGGAGGCAAAAGAACGAGGTAACAAAATAAAACGTGGATGTTTGTGAAAGTATGGACATTATTGTTATCACTGTCATTATTATCTCAGCGATAAGCTTTTACTGGAGCAGGTGAACCGAGGATGAACTCGCCTTACAACAAGACTTCCCCATCCGGATATAACCGGCTTCTTACTCTTACTCCAGTGTGCAAATTACTCTTCAAATTCTATTGGAAACTAACTTGTCCGTTTCGACAAAGAAGATGAAAAGGTTTAATAGACTTAGAGAACTTCCTTTCAATTAATTAATATATTTCTCAGTGAAATATAGAAGTAATTGAAATTCAATAGCGTCTATATCCTGTAATCTATATTTCCGTAGCTATTAATACCTTAATCCTATATATCTTCGTTAACATCTTGAATATATTTTTTGATGATTTTACAAAAATATTAACTTGACTACTTTCAAGGGGCAAGATGCAGACATCGACATCTATCTAAAGAGGATGAAAAAAAACCTACTTAATTCCATTGTTCATTTTTAAAATAATAATAAAATTAAATATCTAAAAGACATTTTAACAGAAAATTTAAGCGATCTGTAATATATTTACTCTCACCAAAGGAAATATTCTCTCTCTCTCTCTCTCCTCCTCTGCTCACTCCTCTCTCTCTCTCTCTCTCTCTCTCTCTCTCTCTCTCTCTCTCTCTCTCTCCACAAAAATAAGACCAATTATAAAGTATTCAAAAGACTATCAACTTTCCTTTTGTCTATTATTACCTTCCCCTCAACAAGTATTTATTTTACTTACTAAGATGCATCCAGTAAGACCCTACCTGCAAAAGAAAAAATGAGATTGTATAATATTATCACTGAGATATCAGTAGCACCTCATTACAACTTTTCAGCCACTGATGAATACAGTTCATTTTCTAACAATGTGTAATACAATATGAACTGAATATATGTTGAGTGAAATGAAATTATACTATGGAACAAGAAAGGGTAATGACTTGTAACGACTGTAAGTGAAGCCATGCGGCAACCAATAAGTAGGTACACTGAAAAAATTAAACAAAAGAGACTGGTGAATGTATATATATATATATATATATATATATATATATATATATATATATATATAATATACTATTATATATATATATATATATATATATATATATATATATATATAATTCATATATACGTATATATGCTTAAAAATCACAGCAGACGCACGTGACTTCAGCATATAGGCGAATACCACGGGAAAATGACAAGTAGAATCTCAGTACCAAGCGCTTTGACGTGTCTATTCATGCATCTTTGGTGTGTATGCATGTATATAATTATGTATGTATGCATATAATATATACTTGTACATAATTTATTTACCATACGCCTTTTCCACCTTGGAATTATATATAAATGCGAAAATATGTATGACAGTCTAAAAGAAACTGAGAGAAAGTTCTATAGAAAGTGTAAGTTTGATTGGAGATGAGAGCACCATTCGAGAAAGATGAATGAGTGAATCAGCTCCAGAACAAGATGCTGCCGGCTGTCAGAATGCGCCCCTGTGTCGATGAAGTGAGTACTTACTGTGAAGAGTTATAGACTACGAACGACAGCTGGAATGTCGGCCTCATGTTTCAGAGTGGAAGAATGCTGGTTGAAGTGACTAGGAGGTTTGCGGAGGAAAATGAATAAGCTACTCTGGTATAGTGATGATGATGCAAATGAATGGCTGTTCAGTATGCGTAAGGTGTGTTTGGATGACTGAATGGTTCGAAAGTCTTGTTACCCCAAACCAAAGAGAAAGTTTCCCATGAACGATACCAAAATACCCAACAGTTGAAGGACGCTGTTCGGGCAGCATTTGCGACAATTGTCAAATCACAGCTTCATCGAATATCACACACAATGAACATGGCGCCGTATCATTTTGAGCCACGAAAATGGTGTTCATACAGACCGTCTCGATGTGTAAGCAAATAAACTGAATCCTGTACATCTTCTTTATTACTATATTACTTGTTCTTCTATTGTTTCAGTGTTTTTATTTCGTTCTTTTGTTCTTACAGCGAATAAACTGAATCCAGGATATGTATTTTGTGTTATTGCAACACTTGTACCTCAGTTGTTGGTACTTTGTGGTAGGGATAACAAGACTTTCGGACCACCCTGTGCAAAGTGAAAGGGGACAAACATCGATATAAAAGGCATTGAATGTTGACGATGCTAAAATAGGCACACATTGAAAACTGTATGGCAAGATTGGACAGAAGATTCAGACACAGTGGGTGGCCGTCTTATCAAGTTTCCTCCAGATTGTTTGGATCATAATGATACTAATAATAGCTACAATCGTAAAAGGATGAAATAATGACGATGAGAGTAACAGTAAATGACAAATACCCATAAATTTCTCATTTGAAAGCGTGAGGAATCGTGCTAAGGTTTAGGTTGTGTGAGGTTGTCTTACTTGCTCTTGTTGGACGAGTGGTTTTCGCGCTTGGCTACCAATCCGGTGGTCCGAAGTTCGATTATTCCCGGCTTGGCCAACGCGGAATCAGAGGAATTTATTTTTGGTGATAAAATTCATTTCTCGATATAATGTGGTTCGGATCCCACAGTAAGCTGTAGGTCCCGTTGCTAGGTGACCAATTGTTTCCTAGCCGCGCAAGAATATCTAATCCTTCGGGCCAGCTCTTGGAGAGCTGTTCATCAGCTCAGTGGTCTGGTAAAACTAAGATATACTTAATTTAACTTACTTGCTCTTCAGAGCAAATTATTATGATGTGATTTTGTTACTTTCATATTTACAAGATATTAAATGGAAATTAATTTCGATTTGCGTCCATATTGGGCATTTGAAAAATCTACTTTTTACGGAGATGCGCATCTGTTTTATTAGATCTCATATTCACCTGATTTTTCTTGATTTGTGACAAAAATAAAAAGGAACTGATTATTTCTAATAGATTTATTCTAACTATTATTGGTAAACTATGAAGATCTAGTAATGTGATTCTGGATTCATTCCTTCATTCTCAATATTGTTGACGTTAGATCACTTCGACTTTACTGAAGCAATACCTCCAACTGACCGAGTGCATTTTTTTTTCTTCTTTCGTGCATCATATTGAATTTCAGCATGATATTTCTATCAGAATAATACAGTAGCTTATTATTATCAATACTATCAGCAAAAATATTGTAAAACAAATCATGAAATTGTTCATTTTTTCTACGCATTAAACTACCAATCATGTAACTACCGAATTTTTCACATTTTTTTTGTAAGTCATATTACGGGAACTCTTAATAATAACAATAAGCATCATTATCATCATAATGATGATGATGGTGATGAAAAATATCCAGTACTGTAATATCTTCCCATTTTTTATAGCTACGTCATGACATTCTGGGAAACTCTAAGGAAAAATCTACCCCGCCTTCCCGGTCATTTCTTGACTTAATAATAATAATAATAATAATAATAATAATAATAATAATAATAATAATAATAATAATAATAATAATAATAGGCAGAGTGAAGTTGATGGTAATGGTGAACAAGAACTAATCTTTCTATTGATTTCTGATGGAATGAAGTTAAAATCATGTTTCTTTTTCTCCTTTGAGAAGAGGGCGTTGCAATGATGCAGGTCGAGCCTCAATATCATCTCTTTATATGTTGACAGGAGATAGATATTACTAAAGATTTAAATTGTATTATTATTATTATTATTAAGAAAAACTGTGCCTTCTAATGAGGAGTACAAGTAAATATCAAGCCTTACCAGAGACCATTGTGAACGCTTACCACACCTTTTAATGCCTCTTAAAGGGAGAATCCTGCCAAGATATTACTATACAGAAGATTTGGATTTGGTAATATGTTTGTTTTTCCGTATCACTATACAAATACATCACAATGATTACTTCATAGTTTTTCAACTTTTTATAATAAAAAGATGTTCATAGCTGAAATCAGTTTTTACTCATTTGTTCAGACTCGTTTAAGTTTCTACTATGAGATTCAGGGCCTCGGTAACACGGTTTTTTCGCAATAACTTTTTATCTATGCATTTCATAAATATAACACTTATTCAGAATACACATTATATCTACACATAAATTTTGACTGTATATTCTGCATTACGTAGGTTGAAAAATTTTGGTACTTATAATGTAAAAGTGACTTTTTTTGAAGACGAGCCAACTTACTCAGAGAAAAGGTTTCGAACGCACTCGTTACGTAACTTATGACAGCATTTCTTCCTTCTTTCTCGATGGATGATTGGCTATACGTAACGAAGGCTAGACCTCTGGCAACAATGACATAAAAATGTAAATACAAGCAAAGCAGTACACCTTTACGAACTCTGAAACCTCTCCACTGATAATTGTCATAATGAACAAACCAACAAAATATGTTAATAAATACAAAAACACTTCTATTATTAGTCTAACTCCCAAAATAAGTGTCCTAAGAAATTATAGTCTACTTTATAGGTCACAATCAGATTGATAAGATGTAGGGAATAGTTGGTAATTTTCAAAAACATAGTAGACAAACTTGATTTGATAACTGCTATATCCAATGTCAAGCAATTTTTATTTATTGGCTATCTACCTATTTACTGAAAAAAAATAGCCGGTACCGTATTTTGGCTTTAAACCTTCACCAATAATTATCGTCAGGATGATGACTTCATGAGGCTCCACCCACTTTGGCCTCGTTATAATTCAGGATAACACTGAAGGCTATCATGTTGGATTAGAAAATTTAACTTCTGGCTATAAAAACTCATTTCTCGAATTCTCGAGTAGTTGTAAGAAGTGCTAAATGATCCTCAAGGATCCCAGCAGTTGGCCTAAATGTTTAATTTATGTATATTACTGCTATACTGCTGCGGCACTACTGCTACAGTAGTATTACTACGCTAGCACAGATACCCCACCCACATCTATGTATCGTTCCGCCATTCATAAAGTCTTTGGGTTTCAGAGCCGATGAAACAAGGTGAATGAGTTTCTGTCTGGTGGATGGGCGGAGCAACATTTCGTCAAAAGGTGTTTGCATTGCTTACGTAATGAATGTTTTTCGACTCTTGACTCGTAATACATTGTTTACCTACCTATCTATCGATTTCTGAGACATGCGAAAACAAACAAAACACCCAAGCACACAAATGCCAGTCTTAGTAGCAACAATCTGCTACCTTTCACAAAGGTTTGTCAGGTGGCTGATTTCCAAAGTGTGATTTATAATTCTAGAGTCTATCCACCTGGTGGGGGTTGTCGCTGCTGCTCTCTTCTGTGAACAGGAAATAAATCTATATCTCAGTGTTATGAATAATGATTGCTTAAAAGACAGACATATTTCTTTACGTCAAGGATTAAAGGTGTTGTAGATGAATATTAAGAAGTATTGTGAACCCCCCTCGACTAATACAATTAGAGACTTTCTTGCTTGGCGTCCGATATTGCAAAAATTAATTTGGTACTCTCATACCTTGCCCGGATAGATGAAGGCTGCAAAAACGGTTTTTGTGAAAGAATTCGTGTTTGATTTAAAGAAAAAACCTCACGAATATGACTATAAATGAGTCATCTGACTCCAACAGATACAGCACCAACTAAGCCGAGGGATGTTATCAGGGATGCGCTATGCGGACTCATTGTCGGGATTTTATGATAAACAAGGCCAGCTGATGAGAGGAACTTTCCCAAACAATGCCCTTTTATCAGAGACGTTATCAAACACTAACAAACTATCAAAGGGATTTTGTTGGACACTTCCATCTTATCAAAGGAAGTTTACCTGAGATGATGTCATTTTATCAGAGGAATTTTATCATATATAACATCAGCTTAGCAGAGGAATTTTATCAGACAAAACCAGTTTATCAGTGAGATTTTATCACACTAGACCAACGTCATCTAAATGTCTTTGAAGTATTTTGAGACTATTCCCGTTGAACTGGATGTTGAATAGAATTTACAACTATTTTTACCAGAAGATAATTCATTCCCGGTTAAAATTTTCAAACAAACATGAAAGTTCATGAAATACTGATATCGAAGAAGCATCCAAACTCAGAATTTTCAAGCAAAGATCAGTTGGTTGAAAATGAAGATAGAATTTTTGTCAATAATCTCCTCAGTTATTTTGAAAACGGGGAAGGACTTCTAGCCAATAATCATTTGACCTTCAGGTTATGGAAGAATGCGTCTGCGTTTCTTAGGAGGAGGAGTACCTTCCAGGCTTATTAGAAATGCGATGTGAATCTTTCTATGAGCCTGGCCTTTCTGTTCAAGAAAGAGCGTCCATTTTGAGGTAATGGGTTGACCTTTCAACAGGGTCTGCATTGTATATGGTTGAAGCCGCAGGTGATTTTGTCTTTGGTACTCTGGTCATCCAGCCTGACTCCTGCATAGCATACTTTAAGCTCTAGGACAGTTGCCTTAGAGAATATCAGCCGAACGCCTCATTTCGGTCCAGTGCGATTTTGAAGTTATTCGATGTATCTACTACCTTTAGGTAGCTGGTCTTCAGAATTATCATTCGCTCATGGTTGATATTTACCTGGAAGTGAAGTCCAGGTTTTAATGAGTCTTTTTCCCCTCTGCTTTGAGAATTTCATGATTTCAATTAAGTTCAGCTAAGGCATCTATGAAGTCAATCGGAGCCTTGGAAATCAAGTCCTGTTCTAAACTCGGAGTTTAAATGCTACCCGGTAACAGGGTCGTTTTGAGAATGTCACCGCTGGTGTTGGCAAATTCAAAGCAACTGAAAGCGAAATGTAAATAGCACTGACACAAAGTCAACCTAAACATATAACTAACGTATTTGTGATAGTAGGCTGAAAATATTCACTTTCTCTCGGAACTTGAAAACTTTGCTATGCAGATGACCTATCTGCGTACACCATCAATGAAGACGATAAGTGGAGGTCAAAATGCCCAACAAGAAACAGCTGGCGAGACACACACAGCTGCGGTGACAGTCTTAAGGTTAAAAATATGATAAATGAATAGAAAAAATATGCACACTTCTGAATGAGACCCCTTCTGATCAACTAAAATACCGCTCATACACAGAGACCAGGAGACGGATCAGCGTAGGCTCAGCATAAAGAAATAAACAAACCTGGATGCATAAAAGGCAAAACCTCCCCTTCCATAAATCCCCACGAGGCGAGGAAGGGTGTGGCTTATACGCACAGGCGGTTTTCCTGCTTAATTATTATTTCTAGACGATAAAATCTGATTGTTATCTACCAACGCTTCCTTCTATCATCTTGGTTAACCCATTCCTTTCACAAAGCCATCGAGTCAGATTGTTTAATGCCGTACCATAATTCATCGGTCCATCTACCTGGCATATTTCCATTATAATGTGATGAACTGCTTGGAGAACTCATTTAGTTCGCAGCTGGAGGCTCCAGGAATTTTGGATCATTCGCGGGTTGGAAACTTATGCTCTCTCTACTCATCAGCCTTACCAGCCAACAACCCCCACCCCGCTCTCTCTCTCTCTCTCTCTCTCTCTCTCTCTCTCTCTCTCTCTCTCTCTCTCAGATATGCAAAACACTGGCACACCCACGGAATGCAGCATTTCTTTTAGATCCTTTCTTACAATGATATTGAAGGAATTGCAAATTCGTGATGCAGCCGACAGAGCGGAAGCGCATTTTCAGAATTCCTTTCATAATATTCAAGAAATTGTTAATCCTCGACGCATTTGGAAAAATGTTTGAGTGCTTCTCTAATCTGCATTTGCAGTTCTTCTTCACAATTACTCTCTAAACGATACAAACATACTGTAAAGCAAGTCATATTCTCAACTGTGTGTCATAAAGCAACAATTTTGATTAGAACGATTCATCAAATCATGTCTGCATTAGTAAAAAGGGAAGGGTAAGGGGGGCGGGGGGTTGCTGGAGGAGAATCCCTATGTGGCAACAGAACAAGAAAAGGGACTGCCCCTTTCTGCTCCTTGTTACTCTTGCTTTATCTTCCTTTCCTTTTATCTACCGAGGCTGGCTACATATTCTGTTCCTGGACTTGATAGAGCGATGTGACGTCATATCATAAATGAAGGCTTGTCCCGTATTTAGATCATCATATTAAGGATCTTTTTATATATACAAAACAGACACCTAGGAAAATAATCATATACGTATATTCAACAGTTATAACTACAACTGTACAGACATAGACACACACAAACATATATACGTAAATATATATTATATATATATATAATATATATGTGTGTGTGTGTTTGTGTGTGTGTGTGTTTTGTCTGTCCCTTCGCAAACCGTAGAAAAAAAAAACATTAAACAGTCGACTTTGTCCACTCAGCTATCCACAGAAATAATAAGTTTATATCAACTCTGCTGCACATATTCCTGCTAAATTCAAGTTCTGTCGATTATATATATGATATATATAATATATATATATATATATATATATATATATATATATATATATACATAAAGGGAAAGGCAAAATCCACAAAGGAAAGTGAAACAATTGAGTAACCGCTGTCAGACCTTTCGACTTTATTTATATGTTCATCACGTTCCAAATTTTCGTGATTCAGTTATACATACACACATACATACATACATATATATGTGTGTATAGATAGATAGATAGATAGATCTTATCAAAAGAGCAAACATAAAATTTACATAATTCTAACCAAATGCTCCCTGTCCCAGAACTACAATAAGAAGCCGCAGTTCACCCTACCCCTGACCCAATATTAACAATGATTACAAAATTACCGACCCCATAACGTATGCAATTATAGTGCCAGGCTGTAATTACAAAGCGATGCCAGATGACCTACGTGACCCGTGATGGCCTCTCTTGTCTCCTGGTTGTGACGTCACGAAAGGTTATAATGTTAAGGCTTGTTCTCTGGGTATTTGTTTGTTCGTGTATATTTGCAAATGATTAGTCTGCTTATTATATACATAAGAGACCTTGAAGTACCCTAAAGGAATTACGAAAGGCGTGTTAATAATAAAACTAAAACAGTTGTCTAGCCCCTGATAATCCTAAATAAAAGTAATAGAGACAAGAAACTGAACAATGTTCTGATTGCCAAACAACGACCAATCGTTTGTTAATGACCCACGTTACCGATTCGAAGGCCACTGGGATTGAATAGAGCCATTTGAACGAGAAGATGTCAAATAATATTTAACTCAGGACCCACTTACTTGATTTTCTGACTTTCATAAGTCATCCATTTCTATTTATCTCTTGACACTTAGCTGCCCAACTCCTTCAACTTTACCAATCCTCCAAAGATAGGAAAAAGGAACCTGCAGAGGATACGAAGGAGAAACCTGTAGATGATACGAAGGAGGAACTCCAGAAGATACAAAGGAGGAACCTGTACAGGATACAAAGGAGAGACTGCAAAGGATATGAAGGAGGAGCCTGTAGAGGATACAAAGGAGGGACTGCTGAGGACAATAAGGGGGAACCTGCAAAGGTATAGGATAAGAAGGAGGAATCTTAGAAGATACAAAAGAGGGACCATTAGAGAGGAATATATTACAAATGGACGCACAAATATCGAACCAGAATTGTCCAAGAAAAGAATACATTTGGGTACAGGAAGGATAATCAGGGCAATGTCAGAATTTAAAGATAATGCAACAGTTTGGGGTCAGGTCCTGAGGAGGAAGGTTGCAGCCGGATCCAGATTTCGAGATAGCAACTTCCCAAGGTTGAGAGAGAGAGAGAGAGAGAGAGAGAGAGAGAGAGAGAGAGAGAGAGAGAGAGAGAAAAGGATAATATATTAATTATAATGATGGGAAAAGGGAACGTTAAGTACGCACAGAAAGACTAAGTATGAATAAATTCGTTGCTTTGGCTCGCTATAATCGCCATGGGGAAGTCCATAATTAAAAGCAACAGCGTCGCAAGGATAGGAAACTGCAGCTAGATTGTCAGTATAGTTAAATGCATAGTGAAAAATTCTCATTGTTTAAGCTTTGTGAAAAATATTTGAGCTAATATGATTTTTTCCCCAAAGGAGAGTTTTGACCTTTTCCTACTCTGACGTTAATCTCGAAAACAACTCCTTCAAAAGGCTGAATTTATTCATGTATTCACGTTGGTAAAGTGTGCATGTGTACACATAGGTACATAGTAGGAGGCCAACTAAAGATCATAGATGTCAGATTTAATAGAAAAAGTCTTTTTAAAGTCCATTTGGAAGAAACACTACACAGCCTCTGGGACTGACCACGTCTTAATTGATCTCACATCCATCAACCTGTTCTTTGTCAATTTTCCTCCACTGACAAATGCAGCGCCTTCGTGCTTTTGTCATCAGTTGTCCCAGAAAGGCAACGAACATGTCCCAAAAATAACAGTTCAGTTTCCCTTAAAACATTTCGGATCGTTCCAGGACTACAATTTTTTGGGGTCACTATCTGGATGATATTTACAATCTTTTATTTATGCTTTTTACCGCAATCCCCAAAGTGCTCGTACCAAACACGCCGCAGAGGTGGATACATACCGGGTTAAAACCTCTGGGGGTCACTATCTAGGAAAGATCCAACATTTCTTGTGGGTACATTATGTCTTCATGCACACACAAGGCGGAATCAGCTCAAGTGGACACCATCACTGACAGCTGTAGTGTTTTGTTCGTGTATGCCAGGTCTGTGGATTGTTCCTGGGCCACTGTACATCGGTACACCTAGTTTGAAAATTGGTACCTATGTCTGCTGGGCTCAAGAAGAGGAACGGAGTAAGCTTATTAGTAGAAGGTTTGTTGTATGCATGTATGTGAGTTTCGGTGAATGCCCGTATGTATGAACTGGACACAAACAATCGTTGGTCTGTCCCATTCTGTTTTCTTATATTTAAGTTCATTTCTATCTTTCCTTCCTTTAGTTCTAGAGATGTTGTTCATTTCTTTCTCAAATGGACAGCCGGTTCTATTTTCTGTCACTCAGGGTCAAGTTTTCGGAAAGAAATCAAAGCCTTCCGAACTGGCTTTGAGAGAAGCCTTAGAATAGTATGGTTTCACAAAATAATAAATAAGTCTTGCAAAACACCTCTGATAAAACACTTGAAAGATGCGATTTACAAACATTAATAGCACAAAAATAGTGGAAAGTTGAAAAACGGCTTGATAAATGTAAAAAAAAAAATGAGAAAAAAACCACTGGTTTATGGGATCACACGATATACGATTAAGAATGATATCCGAGGTGTGTGGGTTAACAATCACGAAAAACTTCTACATACGCGGTACAATGTCAACCATTTAATGAAAGTCATATCTGAGGTAGTACAAGAGGTAACTATGGTAACATTACAACCTCCAATCCTGTAATTATGTAGCCTTTTCTTAAATTAACATAAACGAAATAGTGAACGTTCTCATTTTACTGACTGAAACAGTTCAACGTGAAAGAAATTCAAGATATTTCCTGCATTATGTATAACAATGATTTACATTTTCAGAATTATAATAATAATCCTTAGCAGTGAACTGGCTGCTAGTTACACTGCAGGAACCAGGATGTGGGGACCGTCCGGTCCGACAGCGGATGAGCCATTAGCAACCAGCCGCTACCTGGTAAACTCAAGGACAAGAAGTCGATTGCGAAACATAAAATCTAAGTCTTGCCATAAACCCAAGAGCTTATCATAAGAAACAACGCGGCAAATGGTGAACAAGTCCAAATGAAATTAAATATATATTTATTGACCATTACAACTTCATTCTAACTCCATTGAAAGCCTGCGAACGAGTCACCTGTGAGTAATCTCGTGTTATCCATTGAAAGGACAGGTGTTAAATTAAGCTATTGAAGATTATTAAAGACCAAATTGGCTTTCATTGGTTATTTTTCAAGTAAAGCTTAAGGATGGAGCTGTTCAGACCGAATTTATTGCTTTGGAGATACGAAAATGTTGTGCATTTCTGACAGCGCTTTTTGTTCATGCATAATAATGTCTTATGAAAGAAAATGCCGGCTAGTCAACGAAAAATATATAGTATATAGAATTTTTACCTTACACGTTGATCATACTTAGATAATAACCAATGTTACCAAACTTACTTACATAAGAACATAATGCAACTCGTCATTTGACTGTAAGAGAAAGTGCAGATATTTAATATCTCTCTCTCTCTCTCTCTCTCTCTCTCTCTCTCCTCTCTCTCTCTCTCTCTCTCTCTCTCTTTACATAAATAATATATATATATATATATATATATTATATATATATATATATGTAATCGTTACTTGATACAATAATTTTACCATTATATATATATATATATATATATATATATATATATATATATATATAGATAGAAAGATAGATAGATATAGATAGATAGATAGATAGATAGAATATACAATAGTTCTATTACAAATAGAATATATAATCATATATATTTTAAATATATATATGGCTATATATATATATATATATATATATATATATATTATATATATATACATATATGTATATATATATATATATGTGTGTGTCTGTGTGTGTGTGTGTGTGTGTGTATAGAAAATTATATCATCAAGTAAACAGTTTCAAAATCTTCCTTGTTTTCGTTGTCTTTCACGTAGTTATCCCATTGCAAGAATAATAATACATGGAAACTGGGTGGCTTTTCCTTCACAAACTCACAAACAATCTGGATCTTTAAAAAATTAAATTCTTTCTACTTAAAGTGCGATTTGAAGATCTAGACAAGATCTTCAAATCGCAGGGAACACTTCAGTTAGCTCAATTTACCTTAGTCTACTTTCCTGTTCATGCAGAACACAGATAGACTGTGACTTTATGCAGATAAGTTGAAAATGATCAGAGAATTATTTTATATATCTACTCATATAGTTCTTTATGTTACTTCCTGTAATTCGGCTACCATGCCAATGTACCCCTTGATATGTGACTTTAATAGAAAAAAAAGGGTGTACCTGGACCATGTACTATCAGGGTTTATTCCTTCGTGATCGAGTGCCTTTATATATATATATATATATATATATATATATATATATATATATATATATATATATATATATATATATATATATATATATATATATATATATGTTTGTGTGTGTGTGTGTGTCAAACATATACAGTATATATATATATATATATATATATATATATATATATATATATATATATATGTATATATATATAATATATATATATCATATATATATATATTATATATATATATATATATATATATATATATATTATATAATATATATATGCATACACATATATAGGTAGAAATATAGATAGATAGTTATATAGAGAGAGATATTCAAACCTTTTATAACAGAAAATCGGAAGTTACAAAAATCTTGAACGCATTACACAGCTGTTGACGTAATTTTGCGAATTTGCGCTGAGACTAGAATTATTAGAAAGAGTGCATAGAAATATACAATAACTAACACAAAGGAGGCAATGGTAAGATTTGCCAACAACCGATTGATCAGGCATAAAATAAAAAATGAAAAAATCCCGCAATTATTTCGCTAATTGCAGCAGAAATCTTCAGAGAGCCGCTTCATGAACGAGCGATCAATTGTCTCGACATCTACTACAGTCTCTGGATTCTCTTCGAAGACGAGAATAACTTTTATTTTCTTTTGCTTATTTCCTTCACATCCACCATTGAAGCGAGCATTGAGATTTTCTTTTTTCAAAAAACGAGCCTAATTTTAAGATGAATTAATATAATGATTTACAAACATTACAAGCTTTACAAGAGAAAACAGGATAGGCAGATTTTCGTCAGTGAGAATTAGAAATCTGGCATATTCAAGGCGCGATGAATCTACATCACAAGACATAGTAAATACAGAAAGAGAGAGAGAGAGAGAGAGAGAGAGAGAGAGAGAGAGAGAGAGATGAGAGAAGAGAGAGGAGACATGGTTAGTAAAACCTAAAAGAAGGGGTTTTGGTTTTTTTTTTTTCCCCCCTAGGACGTTAGTGTGGCATTTTTGGTACAAATAAATTAATCAGGAAAATAAAATCAATCTTAACAAAATAAGGGTTATGGAATCAGGACAAGAGAGAGAGAGAGAGAGAGAGAGAGAGAGAGAGAGAGAGAGAGAGTAGAAAAGGCCGGATGGTGATGATCACTAGTTTTCCTTGATAAAGTAAAGCCGGAGGGGCTAGGGCAGCGGATTGCGCGTGCGCGACCTTTGACCTCATCGCCTCTCAAGACTTATAACCTGTTTAAACCTCCCTCCTTTCCACCCTCTCCCATCTCATCTCTCTACTCTCTCTCTCTCGTTCTCTCTCTTCTCTCTATCTCTCTCTCTCTCTCTCTTTCTCTCTCTCTCTTCCTGCCACACTCGCCCGCAGTCTATCATTACGCTGAACCCAATTACGTTCCAGGTGTCCCACTCGTATGTGTTCGTCGGGCTCAGTTTTGCATTTCTGTCTCACTGAAATCCAATCAATAATAGTCAGTGCTTCTTTTAGACCAATGTGAGTAGCGTATTTGAACACCAACACACAGACCCACACAAACACACACACGCATACACACAAATATATATATATATATATATATTATATATATATATATATATATATATATATATTATATATATATATATATATATATATATATATATATATATATATATACAGAGAGAGAGAGAGAGAGCGAGAGAGAGAGAGAGTGAGAGAGAGATAGCAGAAAGAGAGGTTGCCCTATTGAAATGCCATCTTACTTCCTTTTGAACCTCGTAAGTGAATAATGGCGGAATACAGGTGATCTAGGTTAAAATTTCGTATTACTGTTCCGTCAGATACCAAAATGAATGATAGACAGTCCTATATTCAGCAAGCACGTCTTTTAAAAAGAATCAGAATTACGTAAATTCATAATACATTTTCAAACCGTTGGAACATTTCTACGCCTCCTCGTTCATATTCTATTCATGATATTAAGGAAAAAATTTCAACCAGGTCGCATCATCGTGCACAAGAAATGTAATTTTCATTCCTGAAATATCCACAAGTATTTGCCCATATGGAATAGGGAAATCTCGCCATTCAAGACATAATGTGGAAAAAAAAATTCTGAAACAAAATGAATAATTTTGTCATTGCCCTATCGCTTTTTTTTTTTTTTTTGCAAGGTAGGGTTGTGCTAAGGTGACAAACATGGCGCCTCGGATATTTTGTGAGCTTATCGTGGTCCTGTTGTCAGTTCCGAAGATCTGTTCAAGAAATTACCGAAGTAGTTCAAGGTCCAAATTCGTAGAAAAAATTAATAAGAATATAGAAGTTATGAATACATAACTAAAACAAACCCAAAATGATACTGGAATTTAAATTATCTTTTTACCATCATTAAAAACAGATCGTTCTATACCATTCTCACAATAAAACCATTTATTTGTGACATCTCGGTCGTATCATTTCATTTGACAGGAAACGGTATCCACTACTCGTAATCATTGTCAAAAAGTTATGGTGAGAATGAATAAATGAATAAATACATTATCACACGATTTATTACCTCTTGAATATTATTATTTTTTTCCTTTTTTTTTATCACAGTCCTCCAATACGATTGGGTGGTATTTATAGTGTGGAATTCCAGGTTGCATCCTGCCTCCTTAGGAATCCATCACTTTTCTTACTATGTGCGCCGTTTCTAGGATCGCACTCTTCTGCATGAGTCCTGGAGCTACTTGAGCCATCTAGTTTTACCAGATTCCTTTTCAGGGATCTTGGGATTATTATTATTATTATTATTATTATTATTATTATTATTATTATTATTATTATTCACCATCTAGCTTTCATAAGGCAAGAGTTATGGAGACTTCCGCACCAGCCTTGCGAATGCTTAGTCGTATTTTTGCAGACGTGGTAGTGATGATCATCTTCTGTGTCTGCTCTTTGTCTTCAAGACAGACGACTAAGCTACACGGCTCTGTTCACCAAACTTCCTGTACGTGGCTTTACTTCTCTCTCTTTACTGACTTCCAGCTTTTTATATAACTGTTGGGTTGATGGAGCAACATCTGTTCTTTTCCTCGTTTCTAGTGGATCTCTTCATGGTTTTGCTTTCTAGCCTTTTCTTGTAGTCTTCCTCTTCTCTTCTTTACCTCTCCTATTTCCTGTTTTATTTTGCTTTGTTGGTGTTTCGTCTTCCAACATCTTTCGGAATTCTTCGTTTATTTACACTCAAACAAAAATTTCTTTCCTCGTTTATCAACCCTGACTTTGAGAGCATATCTGAGTAAGGACTGCTTAACTGGTCTTTTAAGACACTGAGTCCCTGCCAGAGCACTGAGTCATAACAAGAGGAAGACCCTGGAAAGGATTGTGGTCTCTTCAATAGATGTATCATGCTCGTTCTTTCTGGCAACCCATTTCTTGGCAAATTTCTGACTGAAACCTGAGGTCACTTTCGTTCGTTGCTCTAAGATCGATTGTGAAATATTATACAATTCAAAAGCTTTTTTATGTGGTTAATTTGGATTTGATCTCGAACTGCACAGCTGCTGTATATGGCGCGAAAACCCTATGTATATGTATCTATGGTGTCTTAAAAGTATGGAAGTCATTACTGCTTAAGGACAGGATCTTGGAGTAAGTGCCACAAATAGTACTTAGTATAAGAAGCCTTGCTACGGTATAAAAGGATAGTTTGACAAGAGTCAGTACTGTCATCAACATATTCAAGAAGAGCGCCTCATGGAACGGGCCAATATCTGAGGAATTAAGGAAGAAAGGTCAAAGTTCTTTTACAGACGGTCATACAAATATCATTATGCAGAAAGTGTGCTCAATACTCTAAAAAAATGAAAAATATTAAAACTGACACCTATTCCGTTTATAAATATATATATATATACTATATATATATATATATATATATATATATATATATATATATATATATATATATATATGTATATACATATATATATTTATATATATATATATATGTGTGTGTGTAATATATATATATACTTCTTAGTTCATCATACAAAAAATAGGTTGTAAAATATAGGAAAGTAGTCAGTAAAATGACCAGTGAATGTAAAAGGACCCACGCCAACTATATTGCCTTCTTAGTCCTGTAACTGTTTCTTCAACCGACACCAGATTGCCGCAGACATCCGGTCAAGAAGGAAGGAGAAAAGGATGAGCAAAAAAAAAAAAGGGGGGGGGGGGGGGGGGGGCTCTTCCGTCGCCAGAAGCCTGGACGCGCTGCGTGGTTCCTCCCCAATGCTCCCTCACAACCCTTACATAATTCCACGATATTTCTGGATAATTGGAAACTTTTTTTTCTTTACAACCTCAGGAAGTTCTTGTCTTCGGGGTAAGCGATCATCTGTCGAACGCCCCAGCGGAACACCCCGAGGAGATGATTCGGAATGAGCCCAATGTCAAGGACAACATCCTTCTCTCTTTCTTTTTGTCTTTCTTTCTTTCTTTGCTCGAATCAAAGTGAGGGCAGCCACGAAACTGGATTCCGGTTACGCAGAACATGTTCCACTTGAATAGTACACCAAAAATGATTTTGTAGGCTAGTAGTTAGTGAACACACCTGTAGATAATAGGATGAAATTTCCACCCTATCACCTTCCGCTGCACTGACTTAGTTTCTGGTACTTTCACATCTTCTCCATAAAGAAACATAAGTTTCTTGTCATCAGGTCATTTGCAACTAATTGCACCAAGTTAGCTCATGGAAACAAGTCAGCTCCCAAAACATAAACAGGAACAATACTGGTAATCCCTAACACTTCCAAGGCTCTTCTATGACATCAAAGAAAAGAACATTATCGTACACCCTACACCCATCACTGTTACCTAAAAAGGAAAAAGGATAAAGAAAAAAACAGAACCAGAGGGCAGAAACGCGCGCCAAACAGCTGGCGTGTTCATAAGTAATGGAAGCCATTAAGAAACCCGAGTCACTCGCTCTCGATCGACAAATCTGCCGTAAAATTCAACTACAGGAGAGACACGAGTTAGAATAGGAGCCGATGCATAAGCTTATCCCTACTTCTGGCTGGGGAACATCGACTTCCTGGCTGATGTGAAGGGGATAACTGTCAGAATTATCGGTAAAAATTACTCCATTTAATGAGAGGTTCTTTTTCTTATCTGCTTAACATTCGAAAAGTCTACAATGTATTCAAGTATCAAGCTGGTGCATTGAGTTTTTATGACATTCTAAAGAAACTATGTTTGTTTTATGTGTGACAGTTTACAAATTCGGTCATTTGTGTACTCTATGACATATTGAAAAATATATATGTTTTTTATTTGTGAGACATTCTAGGAAACGATTTTTTTTTTGTAATATACTGATTTTAGAGTGATGGTGAATTCATTCGTTCGCAGATTTAAAAATAGGACGAATTATATGGACCTCAGAATTGTTGTCAATTCATTCACAATTTTGGAAAGAGGACTTTACAGGGGTTGTAAATTCATTCACAATGGAAAGAAGATGAAGAAAACCAGATCCCTCGAATGTTTCTCTAGGCAACAATAGCAGCCGGCACGAGTTCTCGGATGGAAGTCGATTTCCTGCACATAATTACAGACCTAGACAACAGTTCGGAAGGCTCCCACGTGGTTTTTCCCATGATCATGCACTAACCACACTCCCTACCTCAAAGATAAAAGTCAAATAAAAAAAAAATTAAAACACTGTCGTCTTTACAAAATCTTACAACTGCGTGTCAGCTGTAACGCGTTAATGCGTTGAAGGACCTTCGTCGTTTATATGGTATATTTCTTCGTATGTCCCTACGCTGAAAGACTAATATATATATATATATATATATATATATATATATAATATATATATATATATATATATATATATATATATAATAGTCTTTCAGCGCTGGGACACACACACACACACACACACACACACACATATATATATATATATATATGATATATATATATATATCTATATATATATTATATATGGATGTAACTTAGTTTTGAAAATGACGATTAAAACAGTCACATCCTAAACCAGAGGAAGAAAACAATGGAAAGATGGGTCGAGCCATTCGCTGTTCCCCCTGTCAGTCTTGGATCACAACAAGATACCTTGACGTTTTTACGTAACTGAGTGTGTAAGTACTTAGCTTCTCATGGTTTTCTTTCGTACTAGACAAGAATAACAGAAACTGCTGATACAAGGAAGAATAAAGGTGTAAGATAGTAAATGAAAGGTGACAGGGTTTTTATCATTACCAGCGTACTAACCATTGTTAAAAACGACCGTGATGCAATATAAGATGGTTCTGACCGTAAGGACAATTCGTTCCGTCCTGAGGCTCCGCCCAAGATCCCTTCGTTCTACAGAATCACTTGTAGGGTAGGGACCGTTGTGACTTGTGAGAAGCATTTGACGCCGGGCTAGACGACGGAAAGTCTAAAAGTGGAAGTCACTACCCGTAGATTATCTTTGTTCCACAGAGGAATATATATACATTATGTTTTACTACTACTGCTAATGTGATTTTTATCTTTTTAAGATTAGCTTTTTATGTTATTGAAGAAATAAAATTCATGACTTTTTTTTTTTTTTTGAGGGAGAGATGAATAAACACTAAAAGGATGCTTTTTAAAAACATTTGACGGATTTCCACGTGAAAATAATTTCGTTAGGAGGCTTCAGAAGAATCGGATGATCGTGAAAATCAATTTACTGTTTGCTGTTTGTTATGGAATATCACCATCAACATCAACATCAACAGCAACAACAACAACAAAATCGAGAAGGCTAGTTCACGTTCATGTGACGGCAGCACACACACGCACACATATTCGTACAATACACCTATGCACATACTCCCACGTACACGGACTACTCCTCCTTAGAACTCGCTAAAATCCCCGAAGGCCCGTAAACCCTCCAACCGCCACCCCCGTCCCCACCCACCCTCACCCCTCCATAACCAATCATCTTGACCTTCAGAGCCGTGGGAATGTGACGATGACTTTTGCTTTCCGCAAAGCGTGGCGGTAACACTGTGCCATATCCGAACACAATGCTCCGCCAGTGTCATCTAGAAACGCTCTTACGCTCCGGGGAAGGAGAGCCGAGAACCAATTCGAGTCATGACAAAGGCCTTTCGTCCGAAGATCTTTATGAGCCAGGGACTGAGAGTCGGGAACCAATTCAAGTCATTACAAAAGACGTTTATTAATGGAGCATGGAACCCTCGGTTCACGAAAGCTTGACTGTTTGTGCCGATAGGCTGCAGACAATAGCCCGGAAGAGGTCCGAAGATGAAGCGCAGGCGAAGAGGAAAATCCAATTTTCAGTCTTCCATTCGCCTCGTTGCATTGCAATGCCACGATACAAAACTTGAGGTTTTGCCATAGTAAAATTACTGTATCGCCTACTCATATTTTGTAAAAACTATGGTTAACATTAATGCGAGTGTTCATCGGGTTACAAAGTATGAAAGGATGTATGTCTGCTATGTGAGAGAGATACTGACTCATTCCTAATATACTTCTGAATTATATACAGCTACCTTCTACTATTATATACAGCTACCTTCTATTATTATTATTATTATTATTACTCAAAATGAGTAACTACTGAATAATTTTGATAGAGAATAAACTTTCAAAGAAAGATTGCACAGAATTGAAGCCCGAAACGGAAAAAAAAAAGAAAATCGAGAAAACAAATTAACAAAAAAGATATATAATCTAATAGGTGAGCTTATAAATGCAATAAGACAAGCATCAGAGGTGGCTTTTATGTCCAAGTGCTGTGGGAAAGGAAGCTGGGAACTGCAGGCAACACTCATTTTCGTGGCAATTGTACAATTAGTGTCGAGTAGGCAATGCAAATCATGGAGTGGGAGAGCTGTGGAAGATCGGCAAATGAACGCATTCTTCGTTGTGCCGAAAGTTGAAGCTCCAACACCAAAATCACTGCATCATTTATGATATGCAATGAGAGCCATACCATCGGTCGCCTGGCTCACTTTCAGTCTCTGGAATGGAATGCGGAGTTTAGGCCATAGGCCAAGCACTGAGACCTATGAGGTCATTCGGCGCTGGAAAGGAAATTGAGAGTAAGCAGGTTTGATAGGTTGTCAGGAAGAAAACCTCAAAGCAGTTGCGCTATGATATACTTGTTAGGAGAGGGCGGATAGCAAGATGGAAAAAAGATAATATGAACGAAGGTTCAGTAAAAGGAACGAAAAGGGTTGCAGCTAGGGGCCGAAAAGACGCTGCAAAGAACCTTTAGTAATGCCTACAGTACACCCATGAGATGCACTGACGTTACTACACCCCCTTCGAAGTTTTTCAGTCTCTGGGGAAGGGTAGAAGAAGCACGCAGCGCCAGCAGACTTTTCGAATGGCTTCCCCAATGTTCTGGGTCTTGCTTCAATCTTCTCTGTCCTGAAAGTTACTCCTTCGATCATGTTCGTTTCGAAGGGGTTTGCTGCCCTTTCTGTAACATTAACAGAATAGCTTTTAAATTTTTGTGGATCTCGAATCTACCAATCGTGATGAACTTTGCTATAATTCTTCATACTTCAGTAATTCTCTAATTCTGCTTCTGGAACATCATTTCAAGGGCTGCTTCTTTCCTTAACCTCCTACCCTCTCGAGTCTTTTTTCATCTGTTCTGTCACATGTTGAAGCTCTCTGTTGCAATGGAACTTTACGCATGGAACAGGTGATGAACCGTAGTCATATTACCCTTCAAATGGACAACGACCGTTCCTTATGTAATTAGTGTTCTTGAAAACATGTGAGCCGCTTCAAGGCCAATGCAAGTAACAGATTATGAAATATCAAAGAATGGCTTTTACTTATCGCGTTTAATAAAACACGAAAATTACAAAAAAAATTTCCAATTTTTAAGCTCAGAATTTCTATTTTCCCACACAATGCATCTCATTTGGGACGTTCGCTGAGATTTTCGTTAAGTACATTAGATAAGAATGGAAGATTATGTCTGCAACACCCATCAACATCACCTATAACAAAATAGCTTGAGAGAGAGAGAGAGAGAGAGAGAGAGAGGCGTGGGGGGGGGGGGGGGGGAGAGATTTTACTGGTGACGTTTGTACATATAACGGCAGCTACAGCTGGCTTATTAAAAAAAAACAAAAAAAAAAAAAAAAAACACTATCCATTTACTATACATCCACCTCGGCTGTTATAAACGCAATTACCTTAGGCTATATTTGCCTGGAGCCAGCACGCGAGGAAACGAGGACGAGGAGCAGAGCGACGAATACCGTCGAGGGAGGTCCACCCAGGACCCACTTACACCTGGATGTACCTGAAGGAGTGCGTGGGCTTTTAGGATGGGACTTCCCCGACTACTTCTTCCTTATGATGTCGTAGCCGAGGAGAAAGGAGGGAAAAACACACAGACACAAAGTTATCAGAACTGCCGCTGCTTCCGGAGGAATACTTGTCATACAATTAAGCTTTAGCAGTTCATGCTGTAAATCACTTTGATTTTACATGAAGAACTGAGAAGAAATAGCGCTGGGAAGAGGATTGCAGTACCAGTGCATGCCATTTCCGTTATTCACAAACAATAACTTAATACTTTCATATTCATCTCTGTCATATATATATGTATGTGTGTGTGTATGTATGTATGTATGTATGTATTTACCTATATATATATATATATATATATATATATATATATATATATATATATATATATATATATAACTGTAGCGACTACATGTGCAATCCTACAGACAACTATAACCAAGATCTTTATCACGAGAGAAACCATGCTGTTGAGAGACATACGACTTCTCTCGCACGTCTTTTGTACATATATCGCCATTTTTATTATTGTCACTGTCTATGTATTTATACCATTGTATGTTCTGTATCAATTTGCATGTATGTTTCTGTCTGTGAACAAACACAGATACTTGAATTAATCCCTATCCCTACCTGTCATAGATTGGGAGCTACATTGCAGTTCACATGAGCTCTTGACCTGTGTGAAAGTTTTGTAAATAAACTAGTAATATTACTCGACCTCAGCTCAACACTGGTCACCTCAGAGAGATGCCCTACCAAGCTAGCAGCAATGATCCCAATGTCGTCAGTGAAAACCTCACAGCAACCTCCATATACCTACTGCTCCTCAAGCCCCATAACCCAGAAGTATGGTTCTTCAGGGCAGAAACAATTTTCTGCACAAAGAAAATCACCTCGGTGACACTCAAAGCAGATACTGTCCTCAGATTCCTGCCAGACGACGTCTTCAAGCAGATAGTAGGATGGCCCAAAGAACTGGATGGCCCTGTCACCTATGATATACTGAAGAACCATAGGGGGGCCCCAATAAGAGACGACCAGTCGTCAATGTACAAGCAACTGCGGAGGCTAATCACTCCACCCACCAATGGCGGCCAGCCCCAGTCATCCTTGAACCATGTCCATAGAAAAGTTCCTGATCATGATCAATGAAATACATATGGCCCACTGAGCAGCAAACCCCTCACAACCAGTAGCAGTAGTAGCAGCACACGTCAGAAGAGCAGACAGACAGAATCAGACAGCGAGCCAGAAGAGCCAGTCGCCCCCATATACAAAACAAGCTTCCCCAGACAATTCCGCAAAGGGATGCCGAAGCAAAAGAAACCAGAATCTCTTGAGGGTATGTTCTCAAAAAACAAATAGTTGGGTTGCAAACATAACTCATCCATACTAGCATCAGTGGTGAGCTGACTGGTTGCCTCGTAAGAGAACCTGTGCCTGCTCACTGCTGTCTTTCTTCCAAGTACAAAAGAGGACACACTTGCCTCTTTCTAAAAGATGAAAGATCTGACACGGAGTTCTTAGTGGACACCGGAGCAGGCAGATCATTCATCCCAGCGAACCTTAACGAACAACTCAACCCCGCTCACCCCACCAATCTCCATGTATCGAGATGGTGGGAATAAAAATTGCTCTCAACGGGAAAGAATACGACTGGTCCTTCTTCGGGGCAGCTGTAACAACGCGTTGTCAGGAGCAGATTTTCTAACAGCCAACAAACTACTGGTCGATGTAGCAGCTAAATGGCCGATCCTAAGAACAAATTATCCAGTCAAAAAGAGCTACAAATAGCCCCATCAAATCCAATGTCCTACGGCACCAGAGTTGCGAGAACTTCTATGAGAATATGAAGAGGTATTCAAAGAAGATCTGAAGCACGACTTAAGAAAACCAGCAAAACATAGCATCCAGCACCACATAGAGACTGAGGGTCCCACGATCCACTCACGATTCAGAGGGCTGGCCCTGGAGAAGCTCACCTACGCAAAGAAGGTATTCAAAGAAATGGAAGAAACGGGAATGTGTCATAGTGGTCCCCTGCCCATGGGCATCAACCCTACACAAGTTATCAAAATCTGACAAAACATGGCACCCTTGTGGAGATTACAGATGGCTAAACGTCAAAACAATACCAAACTGAAGCGCCTCAGTGGCGTGGTCGGTATGGTGTTGGCATGCCATCTCGTTTCCCGCGAGTTCGATTCTCGGGCGTTCCACTGAAGTGTGACAGATGAGTATTTCTGGTGATAGAAGTTCACTCTCGACGTGATTCGGAAGTCACGTAAAGCCGTTGGTCCCGTTGCTGAATAACCAATGCAACGTAAAAACACCATACAAACAAAACCAAAAATATAGCAGACATAACAAACGGCGCAAAAATCATCACGAACATTGATCTGCTAAAAAGGTATTTCCAAGTCCTGGTGGCAAAAGAAGATATCGAGAAGACCGCAATCATCACCCCTTTCGGCACCTACAATTCAGTTACAGTTGTTTTGGCCTCCATAACTCAGGGGTGATTTTCCGAAGACTGATGGACGAACTGTTCAGGGACCTTCCATTCTGCATGGTTTATATTGATGACATACTAATTTTCAATCAAAACTTAAAACATCTCAAAGACATTAGGAAAGTGCTACAAAGCCTAAAAGAAAATAGGTTAAATAAATTATTACCATTGTTTTATATGTAACATTGCCAAAATAATGACCCCCATATATGAGTGCCTTAAAGGAAATAAAAAGAAAATAACTAGAGTAGAAATTCAACATATAGCATTTATTCTAGCAAAAGAAACAATAACCTCTGCAACAACACCAATCTTCCATTTACCCAACAGGTCACTCACACTGACAGCTGATTCAAGCAATATGGCGATGGCACCGTACTATTTCAGTCGCTGATCTCTGAGCCATAGGGAAAAATTCTTCCTCCCCTCAGGAAGGCCCCCATCACCCACCAAGCCACCTCCTCCTACATTTCCCTTCAGGAAATCGGGATTCCTCAGGTTATATGGATCAGCGGCAGCTTCTTTCCCTCTACTGTCATGCATTATGATCTTCGTCTCAACATTTCCCAGACACTTATAAACTTCCTTTCTTTAAAAGCAGGATTATCGCTTTCTTCGTAGTTAAACCCCACTTCCCTTGTTCCTGTTTTATTCCGCACTTTATTCTGTCAGCGTTCAGACTTTAACAGCTATTAAGGCTAGAGGGGTGCAAATTGGTATGTTGATCATCCACCCTCCAATCTTCAAACATCCCAAATTGCAGCCCTCTAACCTCAGTAATTCTTATTTAAGGTTAAAGTTAGCTAAAATCGTGCGTTTGGAAGCGATATAAGCCAGGCCCTCACCGACCTGTGGTTAAAGTTTCATGGACTGCGGTTCATACAACATTATACCGAGACCACCGAAAGATGGATCTATTTTCGATGGCCTTGATTATACGATGTACAGAAAATTCGACTGTGCCGGAGAACCTTCGGCGTATTTTTTACTTATTTTTCTTCGGACCTGGCCCAGTAGAAGTTATTCGGCTAACCCTCCCATAGTCTTCACTTTTAAAGAAAGAGAAATCTATAAAGACTAATATCCCGGCAGACGCAACTGAAAGAGAGAAAGAGTGCAAAAGAGAAATACCATCCCAGAATGACGCAAGATTACAATGATCCCTTGGTCTCACGGTATAAGGACCAAAATGGAGAACTGAAATAAAAAGAAAAGAGTTGGGTCAGGGACCTCGCCTGAGGTCAGCCGATAAGGAAAAATCCACGAAAGGGAAAGGAGCAAAATCATTCCTATGACAAGCATCGCCATCTGAAATTTGCCAGCAAGGCAAAAGTGACAGATAGTGAGTTTGTCACGAAAGCAAAGTGACAGCTGTTATTATTATTATTATTATTATTATTATTATTATTATTATTATTGCACTTCAAGTATCTTTGTCAAAAATGACAGTAAAATGAGGTCAATTGCCCATCAATTGCTGCCAGAGACGTTACATATTTTCCTGAACCTCCGAACACAACAATTTCATGCCGCTTTCTTACAAGGAAGGGATCCGGTGGTGGAGAGGCCAACCCAGGACTGGGCGACAACAAATCTAACCGTGAAATGCAATATGCAATATGCGTAGACTATTGGTTTAACAACACGGGAAAAGTAAATGGATGCACATTGTCTTTTGATTTCTAATGATCAGATAGTGGATTTTCTTCAACGGTTATCATTATTATTATTATGATAATCGTTATTATTCCGAATAAGCATATATTCTTATGGAAAAGGCGATAAGAACAGAAACTTGCCCACAAGCTTTCATGAATTTGAAAACTCATAAGTGAAGAAGAAGAAGAAGAGGAAATAACAAAAGGAAAGGGGAGTGTTCTTCAGTACACCCTTAATTAAACAAGGCGACTCAGCTCCAAGACTGGGGAAGGCCTCGGTACAGAGTCTATGGCGCAGCGCAGTTTTGAGGGCATCAGGGATATTTGGTCAATGACTCGGCGTAAATGCGGCACCCGAGATGACCCAGCAGCCGCCAACAGCAGAACAGGTGTTACTTACTACCAGTCAGTTTTGCAAAAGACAAATGAGAGGGAAGGAGGGGGGAGGGTGGACGCCCCCAATAAAATCTTTGATGATGAGAATTATAGATCAAGCATGCATTAAAGAAATCTCGTCCTGGTAGCTTGAAACAATGTTCAATTGGGAAAAGTGTTTTTTTTGGGGGAAAAAAAAAAAAAAAAAATAAAAATGAAAACAAACATTCGGGAAAATAAAGAAAAAATAAACATTCGTGGGAGACGAGTCCAATATTTGAAGAGGCATTTTATATGGCAGAGAAAATGCCGGAGATGGAAAAAATTCCGGATTCTGAATTGTTATGAAAGAAGCCCTGATCATACCGGTTGACCCTTGAGTTCATGATTTCCACAAACTGTCTGTAGACTACGAATTCAATAGACAAATAAATGATAATGAAGAACTATAGACCACCCCTTTGGGGGCAAAATTTCGTAACAATATATCAAAATAATAAGTTACATATCACACTAAACAACGCGTTAGGAACACAAGTCACAGACTGCGCTTGTGCTACTACAAACTTGATGGTGTCAATATAAATCAGTTGATGACCAAACTTTTCCTACAAAGACATTGAGGACGCCGTGAAAATCTAACTACAGATGCTCTTCTGCGTATCATGAAATTCAGTTTTACCGGGAAAACAAGTTTCAGATAGCATTTCTATTCACGAATCTTTTAATGTGTAAAAATAATAAAAAAGAATAAATAAATTGCAGGCTGTACTTGTACCTTGAAAAGAAAATCAAAGTTTTCTCTTTCACTTTTATGGAAAAAAAATTTATATTGCCAAGAAAATCAATCATATATGCCGCTTGTATCCTCAAAACTTTTCATGAAACCAAAAAAAGTAAAAGTTGCAAAGTGCTTTTGTTCCATGAAATTCTTACAGGAACAAGGAAATTCATTAAAAGTACAATAGTTTCATGAAAACTTTGAATAAATCCAGGATGGGGAAAATGAGACAGATATTGAATTTATTTTATGAAAATATGTAAATAGACACAGAAAACAAAATCTAAGGAGCACACTCAAGTCATGAAAATTTCCATTCATTCCAGGAAATAGATCGACAGAGACCCTGGGCAGGAAAAATCTAAAAAGATGATAATGAGGCAGAAATCGCCGATCGTACTTACGTACATCATCGAACCTGAACAGAACCAGGAAAGCAGAAGTGAAGTGGCAGCCCTCACGATCGTGAAACAAACTGAGCGACGCAGCAGAGGAGTGAAAGACACCACGAAAGTCGGGCCCCCAGATGGAACACCTCCAGCGTGAAAACATGGCCATCCGGAGGGGCAGGGGGTGGAGGGGGGAGGTCGAAGAATGCAAACGGGGTTCGGCACCAACGCTGCAGTCAATTCTCATTTCTTACACTCACAGGGCAGCCCAGGTTAGGAGAAAGCCAGCCCAGGCCCCACTGACCTAATCCTGTCCGATCGCTAAACAACAGTTGCTCAGCCCGTTCGACTTTGTCCCTCCACGACGCGCCGATTTCTGATTAGCATTTCGCTCTTTCTTCGACCCAATCCGATGCTGGAAGTGACGTCATCCGTGGGGAGAATCGACACCGAAATATTATAGACTCTCGAACGTTCGGCTTGAATGTATCGTGTACTATAACTGGCAGAGATAACAAGAAATGTTAGAACATAAAACAATTTTCCTGGCTTTCTTTCGAGGAGCATATCTCCAAAAGAATTTTTCCAAACAAAATCCTGATTATAAAAACGATTTCTACTTTGTTTCTCAATGTTAGTGTTCTTGAATAGTTTCCTTTAAAGAAAGGAAAGGAAAATGGGAGAAAGAGTTGGCGGGGAACATGCTGGAGCCGCGTGAGAGACCAACGTACCCCAACCCAAAGAGTAAAAAGTAGGTGAGACATCTCCCTCTCACCAGCCACCACCAGGAACCCACCCCTACCCTTTGCCCCCCCCCCCTTGCACCCCCACAAACGTGGCTCCTTTCTTTTCACGAAATCATTTCTGTGAAGAAAGTTGTGTTTTACTTCGTCATAAAAGATCTCATCTAAGATACAAGTGACATACTTTTGAAATAGTTCCTAGGGTGGATCTTTATGTTTTTAATTTTATTTTTTCTTTTAATGTAAAAGAGTACATTTTTTCACGAGTGATACTTGCAAATGTTTCTTTGAATGGCAAAGGCGAATTAATCTATGCAAATAGTCAGACCGGATTATAACGAAACTAAGTCGTCAGTTTTATAGAATCATGTGTATTCAGGTCATTAACATTCTAATATGCAGGATTTACTTTCCCATTTTCATAATTCCCCTTTTTGTTCGAAGATCAGTCAGGCCCATTAACACCGTAAGCAAAGTTTGTTTCCTTGATAAAAAGTAATAGTATCTGACTCTCGGTGACTAGACAGATTCTAGTATGTAAGATATATTTTATCTTTTCAGCCTGAAGTCGTTCCAGGGAGAGATCTATATACAAAAAAGACAATGGTCATTTCTTCAACCTTAGTTGTTTCATAGACCTTGACAGGAGGCGCTTCAGCAACGCCCTTCCTTTCCCACACCTCTCTCACTCCATCCAGCAACCTTTCTCTAGGTCTTCATCTCCTCTTCAAAATCGCCCCCCCCCCCCCCCCCCCCCCCCCCCCCACCCCCCCACTCTGCCGTCGTCCAGTCCATTCTCGTGACATAACCGGACAATCTCAGCAACACTCAGCTCCATCCTGACTGATCCTGACATCAGTGTTAGCCATTTCCTTGTTTCTCACCCTCTCAGTTCTTCCTCATATACACCACGCAAATAGTTCGCTCATCTCAACAGTTTCAACCTTTCTTCTTTCATTGACATCAACATCCAAACTTCCAATCGCGGCTTCCATCGACCCTCACTTCCTTCCAAATCTTGTGTGCACATACGTACTTATTATGAACGTTACTCCCTTCCTCGATTCGTCTATGAGGTGAAGCACCTCTTCTGGCATCCTGTCATCACCGTCACATTTACTCCTAAATGCCTATATGAACCAGCCACTTCCATTCGTCCATATTGAATTCATTGTTCCATTTTCTAGGTCTTCATTTTCCCTCTCACCCTCAGCGAGGCTCACATCATTCCAAAATTTCGCATCATGTAAACACCTTCAAATTCATTCAAGAGGTTCTGCAGTCTTTCTTTACTATCCTCAATCAGTGCTGTAACATCTGCAAACAACATCATCCACCCAAACTCCATTAACTGAGCATTTCACACCACCTCAACATAACAGTTAATTTATCAAAAGGATCGAAGGAAAAACTATATATGTTGTGGTAGGTACAGCTCGTAACCAGCAGATAAACGAGAGCAACACTAATTTGATGGTTATTGTGTGGTATCTTATGTGAATTGAAACTTAGGCTGAGTTTTCATTAGTTTCTCCACTAAAGGGGCTTCCAGTATGAGGAGAACTTTCTTATACATTGTACATTGGTGTATATAATTTTGCACAATCATGTTTACATTCGAGAGATAAACAGGCAAGATTGCAACTTGTAGATAAATAGAATTGCCATTTACAGGCATTTGGTAATCTGAGATCATTCCAGAATGTAAAAATCCATTAATTTTCCATTACAAAAGAAGAAACTTGCTTCTACCATAAGTGTTTTTGTTGCTTGGTCATCGCGTAACTTCTTTTATGATGATTTTTTGTACGAGATGCCAAACACGGAAGAAATTAACTATTTAATTAGTTTTTTTCTTATGGAGTTTTACTTTAAACAACACATTATTAATTCTTCATATGACGGATTATTTATATGGGAGTTCAGAGGGAACTGATATTATACTTGCCAGGGACCCATTAAAAAACTGTACCATGTATAGTTCTTCTCAGTTACATGTGTCGATAGACTAATAAATAATGAATGTAACTGGCAAACCAAGAAAAAGAAACATTAATGTACGTCACAAAGGGCGTTCCACATTCCGATGCTTAGTCAGTGGCAGGTGCAGTTCAAGCAACGTCAACCCTTTGCCCATCAAGAGAGCGAATATTTCAATGGCATTTGACGCTGAAATGAAAATTATCCGTCATGTCTGTACACCAGCGCCAAATCCCTCTGTTGCAGATTAGATAGGTCAATATTGCCATTTAAAGAGACCTCAGTCAACTTTATTGGCATGATCATAAATTACAGTAAAATTGGTTCCCTTTAAGGAAAATGTATATCTTTTCAGCCTGAGTGTAATACTATAGTTCCACACGGCTGAATTAGGAAATGATGCAAGATAAACAGCAAAATGAAACGCAAATGGTATTTCATTACATTATCAGCAGCTGAGGAAATAAACAGAAAGATTTGTGAAATAACTGAATATCCTGCATGAAGACAGGCAATTTAGGCTGTCGTCGACACTTTCGCTAGTGCCACAACACATCAACAACGTTCATACATCTTTTTTAAAATCAGTTTTCTAAGTCTGCATTGTCATCGGTTCTGTGGGCTTCTGAAAACTCTGTACTAACCGCTGATTCAGCTGTGTGCTGTCGACTTGTCAATAAACAAAATTTATTCGCAAGAGGAATTCTAGGATAAGAGATCCTGTAATTGACAGAATTTTACTCTTTTCAAAATCAGCCATGAATCTCTAAAGCGATAACTGCCACTAGCACATTGCCATTTCATGAACAGGAAAAATGACCCATAAAATTCTCAAAGTGTTGGTGGAATAAGAACATATGATGCTGATAGTAAACTATTTACCTGGCATACATGCGTCCATTTAGATTCATGTGATAGTACATGTAATAAATAATCTCTCTCTCTCTCTCTCTCTCTCTCTCTCTCTCTCTCTCTCTCTCTCTCTCTCTCTCTCTCTCTCTCTCTCTCTGTACTTAGGAGATTCTGATATTGTTAGCTGAACTAAGCAATGCAAATTTTAATATCTTCCTCACTGGAAATATCAGGGGTGTCGGCATTAGCCGCTTGACCTTTGCAAATCCTCATTCCCAAGCAAAGTACAACACGGAAGCACAACAGAAAGTGATCACGCTGAATAGTCAGCAGGCAACTAAAGTGCTTGGACGGATAACTGCGTACAACTGGCAAAAAACTGCGAGATGGTTAAACATATATATATATATATATATATATATATATATATATATATATATATATATAAATATTATGTAATATGTATGTCTATGTGTGTGTGTGTGTCTAGTGTGTATACATGTGCCTGAATGATCTGTTCACGGGCATATGTGGCGCAAACTGTGGTAAAGTATGGAAAAGGCTCTGTATACTAATCTAGACGATTGAAGAACATTACAAGAACGAAGAATTTACAGAACATGACGATGTAAAAGAGGAATTCAAATTTACTAATGCAAAACTTATCTCAAAACTATTATTGTTATTATTATTATTATTACTGAACAAAATAATCATACATTCTTAATGTGATATTATTGTTACTGACCTTCGAAGATCACGTTCTGACAAATGCGAATGACAAATGGACCCGTTACAACGTACATATTTTAAGCATATTATTATTGAAAAGCATAAATCTTTAGCTTTCGAGGGTAACGGCCGTTCTCATGAATAATTAGTGTTATTATAATTACTGGCAGTAGTATACATAAAGAACCCTTTTCTACGAGAATATAAGCAAGTTTCCAGTAAGGATCACCGTACATACCTGTATGGTTTTGAGGTTTACACAGACCAAACTTCTGACCAAACGTAACCAGCGATACCTCAAGATCTATGAGCGTGTCTCCCTCAGTACCAAAACTGTGAGGTCTTCTTTGTCGAATGTTTACTTCTCCTCAAAGAGCTAAAACTATTTGTATACCTCCTGATGGACAAGCGGAAAAAACGTAACATCGATGATACTCATTGACAATTTAAGTCAAAAATGAGACTAAATTAATAAATAAAGTGGAACAGAAATAAAATGTTACCCCATGAGCCACAAATAGTGGAGCAGAAATTACATGAGGCTCCAATAGCCCAAAATAGTGGAACAGAAATTAGATGATGCACGATGAGCCACAAAAAGTGGAACAGAGATTAAATGATGCACCATTAGCCACAAACAGTGGAACAGAAATTAAATGATATCCAATGGGCCACAAAAAGTGGATCAGAAATTAAATGATGCACCACGAACCACAAATAGTGGAACAGAAACTCCGTTTAATGAAACGAAACACAATTAAAAAGAGGGAATGCCAAGGAACCGTTCAAAATTACGCAACACTTTTTGTACCTTCCCCTTGTCACGCCTCATAACGCATGCCCATGCCCAGACGCCCACTTGAGAATGAAGTAGAGTCAGCTAGTGTGGCCTCCCACCCCCCTGAATGAGTACGTTACCTTTTTTTAATGCAATAATATATTAGAGTGCAGCCTAATACCTGGAAATTACCTTGAACTTTTTCTGAACACCTGAAGTTTATCATGCTACACAAAGTAGACGATATCAAAGTTTAGAAGAGGTTTAACTTACTTTGTGATATTTTTCTAAGATATTTATGCATAGGTATATATATATATATGTAGTAGAAAATGTTGAAGTTCAGACAACGGTTGAGCTTGTCAAATTTCTAAATATATAATTATGCAAAAAAATTAAATATCATACCCTCAATATTACTAAAATATGATTAAAGCCTATTGCAGAATCTTTATTATCTCTCTTTTGTCCTTTTACATTTATATCTTTAAAAAAAAGACAAAGCAAAAAATTTGAAATTGTTATGTAACTTATGACTGCATCCCCTTCCCCCAATGGTTATACTCATAACACTTCACCTTACCCCCTCCCCCCCTAAGGCGATACGTCATTTTTGAACGACCTCCAAGCACCACAACTAGCAAGTCTATAAAGCCAGAGAAAGTTCACTACAAGATATGTACCTAGAGTTAAGTTAGATACTGCAGGAATACGAACACCAGTCTACATCGTCCGTCAAAGGTCATCTTCATCCGTGAATATTTGGTTTCAGGACAAGGTCAATAGATGGCAAACAACGCACGAACAAATGACCGGAGTTGAATGGCCAACTGTGCTACATCTGCGTTGTAGGCATCGAGAAGTGCTGAGCCCCAAGAGTAAATGTCTCGTGACTTGGCTCGATTCTCGGCTCGGCCAAAGCGAAATCAGAGGAATTTATTCCTAGTGATAGAAATTCATTTCTCGATGTAATGTGGCTCGGATCCCACAATAAGCTGTAGGTCCCGTTACTAGGTAACCAATTGGTTCCTAGCCTCGTAAAAATATCTAATCCTTCGGGCCAGCCTTAGGAGAGCTGTTAATCAGCTCAGTGGTCTGGTAATACTAAGATATACTTAACTTCTCGTGACTTTGCTGTAGTTTCAGTTCCAGGTTACCTATGGAGTATGGACCAACTCGAGCTGGCAAAGTACAACTACAGCTGGTCGAGGGTGACCAGCTGCTTCACAGTTCCCTCTATCCAAGATGTAAGAAGATAAGGCGAGTTACATCTCTCTCTCTCTCTCTCTCTCTCTCTCTCTCTCTCTCTCTCTCATTCCATTACCAAACAAAGAACTAGCTATTTCATACACATAAAAACAATTCAAAAAATAAATTGCCCTCTCTCGTTTTTGTGTTAGCTAGGATTTCCTTTTGCAGTTATTATCAACAAAAATAGGTCTAGTCCTAATTCCGGTTTTGTCAATCGTAACCAGTGAACATGATTTATTTGCATCAGGAATCGAAAGGAAGATATGTCACTGTATATGCTCTTTAATTGCCAGAATTATCCTTATAAACCTACGGTTCATTCAGTTATGCAAACCGCCCCCCCCCCTCTCTCTCTCTCTCTCTCTCTCTCTCTCTCTCTCTCTCTCTCTCTCTCTCTCTCTCTCTCTCGAAAATAACTGTCCCCTTCCTTTGCCCGACAAGTACTAGGCCCATTTCATACACAGGAAAACAATTTCAATAAATTGTTCCTCTCTCTCTCTCTCTCTCTCTCTCTCTCTCTACTAAATTATCCCTTTTGCAGTTATTCTTAAATACACATAGGTCTAGGCCTACATTCAATCGCATCACTCTTAACCTGTCAATATGGTTAATTGCATTAGTAATCGAACGGAAGATACGTTTATGCACTTTGGTTGATAGAGATGTTCATTTAAGCCTATAGTTAATATATCTACAATTTTAAATGCAACGGTTCGACTAAACCAAACTAGAGTCAAGATGTTAAATAACTGCATCAACAATGGCACTACCATGCACAGGTAAAGGTTGCTTTGGTATGGCATCATCCTTCAATTTTCTTTCATTTGCAGGGGCAGCAGTTAACCGAATCATGCCTGAGTTTTCTTGCATAATCGCATTGTTGACAATAAATCGAACACCGTTTGCATTTTTGGTGTTTATATGGTCACTTCTTCTTCAGATGTTCACCCACTTCCCGCGCATTTCGGGATCTTTAAGGAAACAGTAAAAGCTAACCTTATCACTTCCACCATTGTCCCTTTCTGTGTTACAGCATTCATAAATAGTACACATCACCATTGCAATAACGTATAGAATTCCAGAAACCTCAAGAATTGTCACAAATTCGTGACAGTTACCGCTTGCAAGGGGCAGAATGTATAGGCATTGGCTTGCCCAGCGGCTACCGATGAGAGCACCAAGTGACGTCATGCGCGGGAGAGTTGAAAAATCGACCTCTGCGTAACTTTCCTTATCTTTTTGCATCTTGCCTCTGCCTTTGTGTCCATTCCCTGTAATGGCGTACGTCGTGACGCCCCTGGTAATTTTCCCCGAGTACAATGTAGGTCATAGAAATTCAGCTTTTGTCTCTATTCCTTGCGATGACGCATGCCATGACGCAAGAGGTCGTTTTCCCCTGAGTACGATGTCAGGCAACAAAGGTGCAGATGTTGCAGAGTGGGATACACTCATTTCTGGGCGGATGAAATCTCACGTATATCTATTGGTGTTGCGCAAAGACTGGCCTTCTTCCTTTTCTGGATTTTCACAAATGGTAATTCATTGAGTCTTCTTTTGCGTTTGCCGTTGAAATTCAAGTGCCTCCATTTGTCAGGACAGGTGAAAAATTGCTCATCATTTTGCCGTATAGAATACATTCGTTCACATTATTCTTTTTTTAAAATTTTCCTTATTAAGTATCAGCGTGTACGCTGCAAATTTTCAGTTATTTTATCCTCTTATTTCATAATGATATGCTTAAGCAACAATGCAAAATTCATACCAATTAAGATATACAATTTTCGACGAGGAAAAAGTTCACAAGAGGACATTCAGAGAGGATTAAATACATTCAACATTATGCATTTTACACGTGAATGAAACAAAACAAAACAAAAATGCAGAGAGATAAGCTGTTTTAGTTGCAGGGGAAATAAAAACAGAAAACAGACTTACCTTTTAGGTTGTACTGAACTTGAGCCGAGCTGCGTTGTCAGCCTGAAACTTGCTGGAGCGACAGAAGGCGCTCAGACAGACACGAGCCTTACCATCGCGGCTGGATGAGGCAAGTAACATTTCAGTCCGGAAGTGGAGCCAAATCCAGCAGGGAGGCTTCGGGGAAGGCACGATGAAACGGACCAGTAGGAGCAGTGGAGGGAGTAACTTGGAAAAGCTAGGAGTGGGAGTGGCCCACACAACACAGACACTCCATCATCCACTAACCCGACCCTCATTAAATGCAAACGGACGGCCTCCGTTTCGATTGAGACCACCTGTGAAGACTTTCTCGCGGTGCTTTCCCAGTTCGTTAAGACCATCTCTGTCACCTGACCATAGAAAGGCGACTTGCCATTTATTCGTACATTGGATTATCACACGACTGTCTTGAAACAACAGGAAAACGGGAACTTTCTTCACTCATTTCTCAGTCCATCAAAATGTTGCACACGCTCTGAGCCTCAAGAATCAACCCAGTTCCGTCCGTATTACTCACTCTGCTGATATTCGCTTATCAAATCACTAGTGTGCGGAAATGGTTGCAGAAGTCATGTTTTCCTTGCCGATTTGATTTTAATGTCTTTATAAAAGCGTATTTCTCCTCTTTTCCCCGTTGAGACTGAATCTGCAACAAGAAGATAAATTATTACAAAATCTGATTACACAGAGTATGTGCGCTTGTATTCGCAAACAAACGCGCACTCACACACACACACACACACACACACAGGTAAGAGATTGTGTGTTAGTGTTTGGATGAACATACAAGTTCTATATACCGACAATAATGTTCATAGATACTAGAAAAGTCCTGGGTCATTCTGATGTCCTAAATTATAAAATATTATTTAACATTATGTAGGTATGTATGTATATATATATATATATATATATATATATATATATATATATATATATATATATATCTCTCTCTTCTCTCTACGCTCTCTCGCTCTCTCTCTCTATCTTCTCTCTCTCTCTCTCTCTTAGGAATTGGATGTGATGTAATATCTCAAATTTCCAAATATCTAACCTTTGTTTAAAAGAAAAAAAAAACTCTGCATATAAATGTAACGACATTGAACTTTTCTGGCCAGTCACCCAACGACGGGCAGCTAGGTAGTCCGCAACATGACCTTCTCATCGTTTTCCCACTTGAAGCCTTCGCCCTCCCTAATGGGGAGTGGCTCTAGGAAATGTTATCCTGGCGGTTTTCAAAAAGTATTTTGTCACCCTCTACAGTTTAATAACAGCTCGTCACAATCAGTTAGAGATTGTAGTTGACGAAATCGATATTTTGAGGAAACTGGGGAGCGAACTTGCGACTGGCTAGCCAGACGAGGCAGATAACGCTTAGCCAATGAGCCGTTTCCCCAAAGATGTTCTCCCAGAGAGGGAAAAGGGCAGTCGCTGCCACATTCGTCTTTTAACTACTGCCTACTGTCAAACATCTGGTGCAGAAAACTTCCGAACTTCAGGGTCATCGTGTATGTACCTATAAAGGGTTTCAGCAGCAACATGTCAACCAAGTCAATAAACAAAGATTTGTTCACCTCTGTTTTGCACACACTTCAACGCCTCCTGAATACTAAGGCCCTCTCGCCCCAACGCTTTATTTACACCTCCAGTCATCATTCGAATGAAAACAAATGAACGCGTTCACGCACAGGAACAAGTCAAATACGAAGCTCATTTCCAGTGCTTCTTCCGTAATCGTTCATAATGGTTAATTGAACACGAGGCAAAGATTCACATCGAGCGCAATTAAAATTTTGGAAGCAACCGTTGCAAGACTTCTTCCAAAAAAAAAAAACTTGACTGAGTGGTTAACCTAAACTGGCGTTACAAGGGCTATAGCCATCGACGTCATATATTCCTCACTGTTCATTGTGATCGAGCAAATATCATTTGTCTGAGACTTAATTTATAGAATGATTTTCATTCCTTCAATGTACTTCGATTTTATTCTCCTAATTGCTCCTAAATGATCGAAGAACTTTCACAAATAAAAAAAAGAAAGAAATCGAAGGGGTATTTATCATTTTGCACAAATTAGCGGGAAACGGAAATTCACAAGCTTTGATACTGCATGCAACAAATTAGTTCTAAATGAGTTAGGTCTAGTTGATCTCGTCAACAGGTCAAACTGCGAGAAGGTGACTGGAAATCCCCAGACAGAAACGAGGGAGCGAATGAGCCAGGACCCCGAGGAGGTACACAACGGACCGTGGCCGAAGATCTACGGCTACGAAATAATTACAGGAGGTCGTCGGACTGAAAATCATATCACGAGCACGAGGGTACTCTGAACATGACAGGAGAAGCTACCCTAAGATAAAAACCAGCTTTATAAAAGTAAAAAAATAAATAAATAAAAAAATAAATAAATAAATAAAAAATCGTAAAAATGTGTATATGACAAGAAGAACAAGAAGAAAATAGATACAAAAGATTTCGCTAAATGGGTCCCTATCTATTATCATTACTATTATTAATGCAGTAAGCCATACTTGCAACGCAAACTACCACAGCACTGAATGCCCAGATGTTGGTATAAAAAACAAAGCAGAACGTGGACAAAATGAATTATTTTAAATCAAAATAAATCTACACACACAAAGCAGCAATCAGTATAAGTCAGAATCTACGTTAAGACAGCTAGCTGTGCGAGGCTCTTGAAAACACTACCACAGCTGCCTTAAACGCAGGAATATTAGCATCAACAATATTGCCAAGAATCCGAGTTAATTTTGAGCTGATGGAGGCCACAAAATCCTAACTGGAGCTTCCCTGAATTAAAAGTAAGGAAATAGAGATAGATCTACATAAAAGATCGCCAAACATTATTTCTTAAAAATGATCGACTTTTAGCATAGAAACTAATAAAAAATTCTACAACATTTTTATTTCATTACGATGAGTAAGCAGAAAAGAACTAGACGCTTGCTTTAGACTTATCATCACATGAAATCAAAATGCCTTTAGTTATGAAAGTGATTGAAATAAATTTCCAGTTTTTCTATCAAATATCATGTAATTTCATCGTATTTTTCCCCTCAAAATTCGCTTTTTGCTCTTAAAAGAATTGGTTCAAGACGGCACTAACATTCCAGTTCTCAAATAATATTTTGGGATGAGATTGCTGGCCCCATGCGTTACCCTAGCTACAGCTACATCAGTTCGCCTGCTACTGGGTAAACAAGTCACTGGGTCAACTGAGACACACTGAATGTATCAGGAATAAACATAAGTTGTTTCACCCTTTCCAGGATCGATCCCAAGGAATCTGGCTGCTGAGATGAGGCTAGTAAGCACATGACCTGGATAAGAATATATATATATATATATATATATATATATATATATATATATATATATATATATATATATGTATGTATTATATATATATATAATATATATATATAATATATATATATATATATATATATAAGCTTGTGTGTGCGTGCGTGTGTGTGTAAATATTCCGTTTCCTGCCTCCCTGCTAGATAGCTATGAGATGACGTAATCGATCATGTGCTTCATTCCTGCTTTCCTGGAACCAGAACAAATCGAGACGAAGCCAAGAAGCGATTTCGAGCTGCGTTAAAATCAACTTCTCGGGGAGAACTGAATCCACTTCAAACGCGAGGCGCACTGGCCCTGGTCCGTTATGGATGGACAGATGACGACAGCGAGGGTACTTCTTCGAACCATTTCATTTCCTTTCTTTTTCCAGTCTGCTTTTTTCTCTTGAAGGTGGTGAGATGCCTTGCGAAGTCATAACCAGGATGCATCTCATTTCAAATAAAATCGGGAGCACTTGTGGCGTACAGACTACTTCCTATTTCTTGCACTTGCCTTCTGCTTTTGAAAAGAATAAGACACCTTAGAAGTGATAAAAGGTCCTCATTAGATTTAAACACAAAAGAAAATGTCCACCTGTGGCGACCCGTCTTTAAATGCCACGAATTTGGGGGATATTGACCAAGTATTCCAAATACTCCACCTAACTTCCTTAGGTCAAGGAAGTGGAAATATATATTAACCCTCTTCCAGTACAAAAAATAAATAAATAAATAAAAAGCGCTTCAGACCTCTCATAAAATCAATCTGTCATCACAGAATACAACAATGAGTGGAAATAAATGATGACGAGGCAAATCTAGTCGTATTCCTTTTACAGTTATGCCGAGATAAAAGGCTATGGTCATGATGCATGATATCCGGGTACTGGGTACTGGCGGAAAGAGGTCAGGCTTATTTACAACACCATCTGGGGAAAGGGCACAGAACTAACCTTGGGATATTCTTTCACCTAAAATGTAAACAGCGTGTATTACATGGTCATGTAAACGTGTGGAATATTGAAGGAAAAACAAGAAATAAAGAAAATGTTTCAAATTCTACGTCAAGCTCAGAGAAGTTAAGGAAAAATAGAAAAGAAAGAAACATTATGATGATGATGATGATGATGATGATGATGATGATGAACGAAAACAAGGAGTGTTTGGGGATGGGCCGGTAAATGTTCACTAAATGTAACACATGTACAACACCCGAGAGGAATATTCCGATAAAAAGGGTATCATTATGAAAATGCACGGCAAGATATGAGATGAATCGTCGGAATTATCCATACTATATACTATATATATATATATATATATATATATATATATAAAATCAATACTACATATATGTATATATATATATACTATATATATATACATATTATATTATATATATATATCTATAGTATATAATAGATATATATATGTATGTATGCATGTATAGGTATGAAATTTGTGTTTGTGTTAGAGAGAGAGAGAGAGAGAGAGAGAGAGTTAGTTTATTTGTTATCATTATAATTTCTCATATATTCTGCGCGTCACAGGTAAATGTCATATAGCATATGACGTCTATGAAGACCACACATGTATGTGATTCCCATGTGACAAGAGCACAATTTTAAAACTGGTCCTATAAAGTCAAAACAGATTCAGGTGAAGGATCATCCATGCTTCATTTTCTCTCCGTTTTGAAAAGGTAAGACGCACTGGCATTTTCAAAATGGTCAACATCCTTTAGAACACACACCCACCCTCTCGCAGGCTACCCAGTCAATGCAAGGTGGTCGGTTGCTCACTTAGTAGGTCATTAAATTGGGTCAAATCGTGACACACTGAGGGCAAAATCCAAGTCGTCTCTGTTGTCAACGTCAATTTTATAACTATCGAATACTGAAACTTGACCAAAAAAAATTCTCTCTCTCTCTCTCTCTCTCTCTCAAGCACCCACACACACACACACACACACACACAAACATACAGCACAAATACAAAATGATTCTCAAAAATAAATTAATACACGAGCAAAATTCTAGCACGCACAGTTCGTGTATATATATATACATATAAATATATATAATCACGTGACTATGTTAAATAAGCGAATACCACAGGAAAATGATGGGCAGAAATCCAAGACGAAAGCGCTTCGATTTCTTCCTATCATTTTCCTGTGGTATTCGCTCATATATGTGTATATATATAATATATATATATATATATAATATATATAGATATATATATATATATATATGTATAATATATATATACCTATACCTATAATATATATTATATATATATACTATATCTATATATATACTATATATATTATATCTTATCTATGTATATATATATTACTATATACATATATAGTATGTATATATATAGATATATTATATATATATATATGTGTGTGTGTGTGTGTGTGTGTGTGTGTGTGTGTGTGTGTGTGTTGAAAGTCATTACACTGATTCTCGCAAAGTATTCGACGGCACACTTCAAATAAAGAAAATGCAAACACGAGAAAAAAGTTAAATTCATGATTTTCTTTTCTTCTGACAGAACTTCCACGCTACTTTCTATTATTTTCCCCGAGAGAAAGTACAGTGGTAATTTCAACGCTCCAATAAGCATAAATCCAAATGCATACGCACTTCTTAATTATCGAAGCACCCTTCTATTCCTAATGAATGTTCTCAACCAAAAACGGAAACCCAGAGTTACAGAAAATAGAGAAAGAATAAAAATCGTGACACCTGTATGGTACTTACCGCTGATAGTCGGTACTAGTAAGTAATCGAGAGAGAAAAGAGATGTTGGTCCTTTATTCGTGTTTATATAAAAAGGTCTTTGCGAGTTTTCAAGTTACTAGTCACTGTCACCAAGAGGTCCAAATCCAGTGCTCGTTCCGGGAGGTGGAGTCGAATGGCTCGTGAAATCGCGACACAACACGCACAAGAACGTCCATACAAGCAAGCCCGAGGAACGGATGCAACAGGAAGAATCTCGAACCGATCCAGTGCTGGCAGCACACTGAACTCGCATCGAGGGAGGACTGTCTTCACCACCTCAAGTTTCACGGGGTCACTTCGCCTCGGTCTCAGTGCCCAAACACTGTTGCCATCTCCAGGTTTCAACGTAGCTCATTCATCGCACGTTTCATTTAGCGAACTTCAGCTCATCTTTATCGTTTTTCTCATTTTGACTCCATTTAGCATCTTCCCTTTCGGCCAAGGCATCGAAGGCCTCCTCTCGCTTCGTCAAACTGTGACATTCCTCGTAGGCTTAACTTTCTCCGTCTACGTCATGAAACATGGCAGGACTGGCACCGTTGGCAATGACTATGGAGTCCATGGGGTGCTGGTGGTACTAGGGAAGGCGGTGGTACCAGGTAGGGGAGATCTCTCGCGTGTGTGTGCGTGTGTGGCCCGGTTGGTAAAGTACCAGGAAATCTGAAACTTGCGTCTCGGTGATCTTCCGTTCAACTTCCCTTCTTATCGGTTCGAATTGAATACGAAATGACGGCCAAGCGTCCGGGGCAGACAAATGCTGATTTCCATCAGGAAAATGAATCCTCTTTATGTGGCAAACGTCGCCAGGAAAAGGAAAAATGCAATTGATAAACAAAAACAAAAAACAAAACAAAAAAGCAAAACAAAATCGATACAAGCCCGAACTCTGGTCTTTTCTAATTTTGGCTGAACAGCTGAGAGAAAACGGCCAATGTTTCTCTCTTCCTCCTTGACCGGAGAGGTGCTTTCTTCGAGGGCAACTATCCCCATCCCTTCCCACCTCTCCCTCCCCAACCCCTCCCCCACCACCCTAATTCTCGAGGCCATCACTTGCCCCAATGAACCAATAGAAAGCATTGCTCCCAACCGGTTTACTCTCTCCACCTTCCGTAAGCCTTTCTCACTTCCTCATAAAAACCTATCGTCCCAAAATGCAATGTATTAAAAGTATTTTGAGAATAGCCTGCTGCACGATGGTATTTGCGGGAACCAGTGAGGGTGTTTGTAGGGAAATGAGCGTCCCTTCAGATAAAACTCGCCCAAACACCTTCACAACTCAACATATCTTACGAAATCGAGGGTCAGAGTGGTAAGTTTGAAAAGTATAGGCTCATGCTTTCTCCGGGAGAGGTGCGCTAATACGGCCTGAGAGTGTGTGTGTGTGTTCGAACGGTGCAATGACCGGTAGGCCAGCGTTGCCACCGCCAGCGAAAACCCTAAGCATCATTCTTTAACCTTGAAAGGAGCGAGGGCTGCTTCGATAACGTTACGACGGCGACGATAACGTCGGAAGAGAAGGAGATCGACTCGGATTGAGAAAGGGCCCGAAGTCTCTCGTGGGAAATTGTGACAGGCGTCCGAAATGTCACCGCTGGTAGGTAGTGCGCCCTTCGGAGCAGGGTAGTATACATATTATGTGCCAGAAAAGCCTACGAAAGGATTCAGCTGACTGAGCTTTGATTTAACCGGGATCTACGAACGAGATATCCTAGCTTTCTCTGGCAGTGCTCTACATGAAGTGCTCTCTCTCTCCTCTCTCTCTCTCTCTCTCTCTCTCTCTCTCGTCCTCTCTCTCGCCTCCTCTTCTCTCTCTCTCTCCTTTAAAAAAAAGGTGTATAACCCTGTCTCTCTCTCTCCTTTAACAAAAGGTGTATAACCTTGTTACAAAAATAGTTCCTCATGAAAACAATGAACTGACACATTAATATTTTTGAATAATGATGCGGACCTTATATAATGTCAATTCCCTCAAATGCACGGAAGAAGATAAACTGTTTGTGATGGATAATGTAAGGCTAAGTATTTACTTGAAAAACGATTGTTCAGTTTGTAAAATAAAAGCCTAGAAATTTATCTAAATACGACTTGGAAATATATTTTAGAATGTCTTAGCTAAATGAGCAGACGTAAAAGTTACGAAGACTAAGATATAAACGGGGCCAGGCTGATTGCTCTCATTGCGTCAATTTCGTGTTTGTCAGGCTCAGCTGTGAAGGAGAACAACGAATAAGGAAAATGTAAAATTTGACAGGGGCAAAAAGGGGAGAAGAAGAATATGAAAGAAAATATGAGACAATGAAAGGATGATAAGAGAAAAAGAAAAATCACGAGATAAGCAAAAGGAGGAAAGAAAAATACGGAAAACAGAAAAAGAAAACTAAAACGCTGAATGCCTAAAAGAAAAAAGATTAAGAGAGGCGTGGAAGAAAAACAAGAAACGAGGGAAGAGCTAAAAGAGAATAAAAAAGAAGTGAAGGAGAAAATCAAGTGAATGGAGAAATGGAGAAAAATGAGACGTAGAGAAATAAGGAAAAGAAATAAATAAAGAGAACATGGAAAAGAAAGAAAATAAAACGAAGGTAAAAAAAAATTGACAAATACGGAAAGGTTGAAAAGTAATGAGAAGAGAAAATAAGCCAAAAATAATAAGAAGAGAAAAATAAGGAAGTGAGGGAAAAGAGGGACCTGCTGGCCTCCCAGGCGTAGGGGGAGGAGGAGGAGGAGGAGGAGGAGAAGGAGGAAGATCATGAATGACCTTAGAAAAAGTCGAGAAGGGAAGAGACGAGTGACCTACTCAAGTGGTATCTGAAGCCGCTGCCTCCTCCTACGAGAAGTCTGGCTGGAGTGAGGAGGCAGTCGGTGATTCACCTGATGTTTTCGTTGCCCCAAATCAGACCTTCATCGGGAGAGGAAAAAATAATAATAATAATAATAATAATAATAATAATAATAATAATAATAAATAGTACTGAAAGTAATTGCTGGGTCAGCTGCATTCAGTTTATCTCGAGTGTTCTCTGTTTTTCTGATAACTAACTAGTTCAGTTATTAGAAAATGAGAGAAAACTCTACATAAACTGAATGCAGCTGACGCAGCAGTCACTTTCAATACTACCTAATAATAATTATGATAGTAATAATATACATGGGACATAGTACACAGTAAAGACAATAAAAGACACGCACTCTGACACGCGAAATAGAGTGATTAAAAAAATGACAATTGGTAATATCCACACAGTTGCTGGATCTTGAGAAGGAAACTTGGGAAAAGGAGATGATCGAAATCGGTCAATGAAGATCTGAACGCAAGAGGAAGCAGAGAACAAAATTTAGATCAGTGGTTCCTAAACTTACTTAGCAGAATGCAGGGGGCCATCATCTGAGGAGAGGTATGCATAAACCCATGGGTTTTATACATACATGGGCTATGCTTAGCGGTGGGTCATGGACAAGTATCCTGTTTGAAAACTGGTAACGACCACAAAAAGATTTTGAACCACTGTTAGGTCTTACATACAAAGTATATGTTAGTATTGCCAATACATTCGAACAAATATGACTATATACATACATAGTTTTAGATATTTTTCTGTTTAAATTTATGACTGCGTCAATAACCTAAATGTTGTGACGCCAGTTTTATTAGACATAATCTACCAATCTCATATCCATAAAAACAGTTACCCATAACAAGTGATAGTGAGAGGCTTAATTCACTGGTAAAATCAACAGAGGCTGATTGGATGTCAAGAAAAAGCCACAATATCGTATCTTACTTGTCTTGGGATCATATATATATATATATATATATATATATATATATATATATATATATATATATATATATATGTATAGATATATATATATATATATATATATACACATATATATATACACATATATATATACACACACACACACACACACACACACACACACACACACACATATATAATATATATATATATATATATATATATATATATATATATATATATATATATATATATATATATATATATATATATATATATTCGATTGTGAGCTGAGTGCACCCGCTTTAGTAATATGAGTCCAGAGAGAGAGAAGAGAGAGAGAGAGAGACGAGAGAGAGAGAGAGAGAGAGAGAGAGAGAGACAAAGAAGAGGTTAACTGAAATATAAACAACTATCATTTTCCACTATTTTGGAAGAAACATTGCAAGTTCTAGAAGAATACTGAGAGAAAATACGGAAATAAAACCGCTTTGTAAGTTATTCAAAGAATTACTCTTTTCTGTACCTTGTTCCTTCATTTCAAATTCGTCTCCACAATGAGTCTTGCCTTAAGGTTTAGTATTTGTCTCAGAGCAAAATGGTAATGAGATGTTAAGTTATATTCCTTTACACACTTATTGCGCGCATTAAATTATTTTATTATATTTATTATGATTATTATTATTATTATTATTATTATATTATTATTGCTGCTGCTGATGTAGGTGTTTCTGTCTCATCAATAATGATGATTGCATCAGCAGAATTTAGCCAACAGCAAAGTCTCTTATTTTCCAGGCAATTACCATCTCTGTTGAGGACAATTCGCGAATACTACATAAACAGAAATTCTCAGGAAAAAAGACATTGTTCTGGAGACTAAACTCCGCCGATGCGATCATCAATTTTAATAAGACATGTAGAAGGGGTCTCCTTCCTAAGGATATCATTATCATAATATATTAAAAATAATTAACATAGTCACGTGTAATAAAAAACAGATTATTATTATTATTATTATTATTATTATTATTATTATTATTATTATTATTATTATTATTATTCCTAATAACATATATTCTTGATGACTAGAATATCTATATATATATATATATATATATATATATATATATATATATATATATATTCGTGTGTGTGTATGAACATTAAATAGAGATACGAGCAAAATTATGAAGACCAACAGAATCTTAGCCTAGTTCAGAGTGTGAAGACAAAGCAAAATGATCAAAGTGAATACAGAATAAGCAATTATACACTGCAACCGAACCTGTACTTGGCAGGTTTTTTGTACAACACTTCTAGAAAAGCAAGAAAGAAACAAACAGCGATTTATCTGAGAGAGAACGCCTTACGAATGGCTTCACACCGGACTGGTTTTGCTCTAGACCTCCCAATCCTAATTAGGATATGATGACATACATTTTGACGGCGTACTGATCAATCACAGGCTTTAATTTTTGCTCTCTTTCCTTGAACACAAAGTGAGACCCACATACACGAACAACTACGTACACAATTCGCTGCTTAGGTCCCCCGAACCAAATCGGACTTTTTGAAGTTAGTCGCCCGTGTCGTTCCTTTCCGAGCCCGACGAGAAGAACCGCCTCTAAAGACTGATTTTTATTCACATGACCTGCAACAAAGGTTGTGGCGTTGCCTCACAGTCTGTGCAGTTAGTCGATCTGAAACTGTCTTTGGAAAGTTCGGTAAAGGTTTCATAACTCTAGTCACAGTTTAATGTTTAAGGAATTTATCAAAGCGTTTGATAATGTTTAAATGATGATTAGTCCAAAATATAACAGAAATAATTTAGCAGACAATAGGAAGAAACAAGGCTGAAAGTAATGGACTCTAATGAAAGCGAAGGAACTATGTAAAAGCCGACAATAAATTAAACACCCAGTATTATGCCGATTGCTCCAGGGTAAATAGCTGAATATGCAGTGTACGCTCATTAACCTCTGTTTCATTGTCTTCCGTAAAGAGACTTCGTTTGGAAAATGTAGTTTCTCGGAAGCTCTTTCTCGGTAGTAGTATCTTTTAGTCCGCTCTGCTTGTGTTGTAGGCCGATGGTCTTGTTGGTGCGAGCGAGCGATCTCCAGCCCCGGAATGCGGCGTTTTGAGCGATCGTCCCGCCTGCCCTATTGCTCGATAACTCTCTTCAGACTTTGGGTATTATTATATGGAAATTAACGAGCATTGGCGACTTGATAAACAATACTTGAACGTCTTGGGGTGAATTTTTCTTCTTTGGGCGAGAACCAGTTGTGAAGTTAATGAAGACAAACGTTTGCTGATAGGAATTACCCAATAATGTCAAGTTTTTCCAAATTTTAAGGCTTATATTTTGTAAATATAAGGTAAAACTGATAATTTTGAATAGCCATGATACTTATTTAAGGAGTTTATTCTAATATTTATAAAGATAGAATTTGTGAACTTCATGAAATATTACGAATGGATGTAAATTGTAGCAGTATGATTTTGCAAATTCCGAATTTAGTGACGAAGCCGGAACAAATATGTTCTATCGGAAAGTGGTTTTATTTCATTCTCTAGATCTAAGAAAGTCTAAGAGTAAATTATACAAGAAAACCAACAAAAAATACCTGGTCAAGTATGTGATTTTTGTTAATATGAATTGACGAGGAGAACAATTAACTTATTGTAATGATGGAGCCAGGAAAAGGGAGATTATAAGAATTATCATCTTCAAATATAGGTTTCATGCTTTTATGAGATGTTAAGTATAGAAGAAATACATCCACAAACCGTTAGCTATATATGTCCTGTACGGCCGGAATATTGGTCTCCCAACTATCTGGATATGCATCCTGCTTTTAGCGTTCGCACAGAATATCCTGTTGTTGCGTTGGACACGTCCTCGAAAATGTCTGCGCCGCTCATGTTGGTTGAATCCTTCTTCATCGGTGATTTTAAACCAGTACTGGTGGTCTCAACGCGGATGATGGCTATATTCGCTCATAGAAATTTAAAATGCGGTTACTTGAGTTGATCCAATCCGTAGGAACTAAAGCACTACAGATGATTGACTTAATAACAAAATTCATTCGATATTTTTGCCAATGCTGAAACGTGGCTGAAAGACTATGAAACTGCCAAGACTGCTGGAATGACCTCACCCACCCAGAGCTTCCTTCCTTCCTTCACGTTCAGAGGGAAGATGAGTTCCGCCTACTGGCTGCTTGACGGGACTGATATATCAGCAGCCAGTGTCTGTATCTGTGGTGATTTTTAATCTGTGGATGGATGATCCAGCCAGTGGAGGTGTCAAAGCGTTTAATGCTATAGAATAGCAAGCAGTGAATGTGGAATTTGCAGCGTGATCAATTACATCTGTTAACTAAGTGGCCATTGGAGTCCTGCGAGCGCTGTGGAACTGGCGCCGGACCTGGAAGAGCCATCAACAAGTAACAAGTAAGTGTCAGCGTGGTTACCCAAAGATGCCATCGAAAGGGCTGCGAGTGAACTCTAAGGTGTTAAGTCATTCATCAATCATATTGGTGTGCTTTCTCTACAAACAGCATTTTTAGGTAGCAACTGGCCATATATTCCACTAAAGGAATCTAATGGTACGGGGTGGTCGGGCTTGCGAATATTTCGGTAACCTATATAGGCGTCAGTCTGGATCTACATGTAAAGTATTTTATCATATTTTCATCCTTATTTCTCTTATTCCCTTCTCTAATGAACCCACTTTATTCTGTTATCCACAGCTATTCATGCCTTATAAATATCCGGAATAATCGCTCATCATAAAATCCAAGTGGATCTTGCCTGTTAGGGGATCGGGAGGGGAGGGGAGACACGGCACATCCGCCCTCTTCCTGCAAACATGTTTGTCCGCCCGAGGTGGGGCCTGGGTAGGTAGGGGGATTGGGAGGGTACGGGAGACAAGACGGGCAGTGCCGGGTTTCCAGCAGAACCGACTTTTTTTTTTCACCACTCGCTTATCAGCATCCCTTGCGTTATTGTTACTATTTCTTTATCAATTAACAAAAATTAAGCTAAAGATTTTACTATCCTGTAGTTTGTATTAATCAGTGTCTGTTTGCCGATGTCAGTTACTGTAGCTAACACGCGTTTATAAACTGAGAGTTGCGTTACAATTGTCTTTATAAGACTTTTTTTTTTATTATGCATTTAATTCCATAGATAAAAATCAAATACATTTTATTTATCCGTTACGTAATGGAGAAGGTGTTAAGTACACCACTAACTAGAAGCAGCTGCATGTGGCTAAAGAAACGAATAATGAGCAGACGCCAAAAACGATTTGGAGGCAAAAGCGACGCCTGAAACTTGACAAAGTCCCACTTGTAGGACTTCATTTAATTTACTGCGAATATGAATAGACTATTTGTTATTTTTAAACCCAGATTTGATCATCTACGAAAGAAATGCGTCTCTGAATTAAGTTCCATTCGGCCGCTAAAGACAGTGATGATGTCGGGAAACCGCAATCGGCTGATGATTCTGAGAATGCAAACGAAACCAGAATCCAAATGGCACTTGTTTGCTCTGTTCATATTTTGTAATATGATAATATGACAATAATATATGCCCTATGATTAGGTACAGTAAAACAAAAGTTTAATTAAAATATTATTATTCTCAATACAAGTATATTCGAATTTTGCAAATCGGTAGCTCTGTGTAACAACTCATTAACCGGGGAAATTCTCTCTCTCTCTCTCTCTCTCTCTCTCTCTCTCTCTCTCTCTCTCTCTCTCTCTCATCACCCTCTATACTTGTGATGATCCACCTCTAAAAAAAGTCCGGTTTTTAGTACTCCGGATAAAGGATTGTCACCCTGTACCGACATGAACTACCGAATCGAGAAACAGCTGATTGCGACGTCATTTACCGTAACTGTCAAGTAGACATGTTGTTAAAACCAAGGTATATAGAACATAACTTGATTAAAACTGGCCGATTCTCAGTGGTGGCTTCCGTTGCTGAAATTTATATACTTTTTTTATTTGTCCTTCATAAACTAAAGCTGAATAACACGAACTTAGGTCAAACTGTCAAACGTTTAGGAATAAGCGAAAATGATGTCCGGAACTGGCGGAATCATAATTATTGCTTGTACAATACAATACTGCGCACGTTTTAAACCCGACTTAGTTCATTTACAAGAAAAAGGATCTCCGAATTGTGTTTCTTTTAGCAACTAGTGGCAATGAAGTTGTCGGTAGTTAAAGTTAAGTATGCTATCCTAAAAGTTTAACCAGACCACTGATTGATTTGCAGGCCTCCTGGACCTGGCCTGAAGGATTAAGATTCTTTTTTTTTCTTTCTTTCTTTTTTGTGACTAGGAACCAACTGGTTACTTAGCAATTGGACTTACCGCTTATTGTGGGATCCGAACCACATCATATTAACAAACGAATTTCTAATCACGCCAGAAATAAATGGCTCTGGTTCCACACTGGCAGCTGCAGGAGCGAACTCGGGCTACCAGTTGGCAGTACCAAGACCACCAGTTATCTTGGTAGTTTTCAATCAGCCAAGATTTTGAGAATGTAAACAATATCAAATGCAAATGGCGCATAGCAATGTTTATATTCTGTAATACAGTAACAATATGATGATAATACATGAAAAATACTGCAATTGGATGCCTCGAGCAAAACAACCTTTATTTAAATCATCGTTATTATAAGTATAATTGTACTGTCTAACCTTTGCATGATCACTTTTCCCCAGAAAATATTTCTGCTTTTAGAGTTGATCGGTTCTAGAATTACGGATAAGATAGATATGTATATTGCGGTGTTTACATTATTAATATCAATATCTTAAAATAGTCAATCTTTGTTATAAGCCTTTCATGAGTGTTTATGTCTACTTAAGAGTAACAGTAAGAGTAACAGTTGTAGGAGGGTAATATAACAAGCAAGATGACGTTGGGTGTTTTGGGATGATAGTTTGGGATGTATTTTTTTTAAATATTTAAATGTTTTAGTATGATATTCTAAGGTACATTTTTGTTAAGACAATTAAATTAGGCAGTGAATTGTTAAAGTAGGCAGTTATAAGCGTTTTAGTTTAAGGGGTAACAGCGCTGATATCTGGCTGGCTTCTAGTGACAATTTATGAAGGTGAAGGTGAGAGAGTAATTGCGTTCAGAAGTGAATGGAAAGATTTGCTATTTCCACCTGATGAATAACACGATTCTTTACTGAAAAACATGAACAGGTAACTCGCCTTTGCCTCGTTTTAGTTGTGGCACGACAGATTCCTCTGAAGTGTTTCAGATATGTTCGAGCGGAGCAAATGTGTCCTCTGGACATCCGTCACATTAAATGACGATGTTTTGTGCAATAATTAGCGTTCGTAATAAACAAATAACGTTAAAAGTGCATTAATACAAGTGTTGCATCTTTTTCGTCAGAGTCCATTCACTCAAATAAAGCTTTTGTAACTTTTATCCTTCACCAGAGACCTAACCTTATTATTTTTTTTTAACACAAAATTGCTAGAAAAAATGACTTTTATTAAGATATTGCGTTTTAAAATGAGCGTTGTTCGTGTCTAGAGAATAGTGAAATTATGGTGAAATTGTTACTCCTTGTACCCAGGAGCTTTAGGAAGACAGTGTACAGCTATGCTCAGAACTGATGCTACTTGACTGCATCATATATCGTTCAAAATTCACTAACTGGCAACCTAACATCCATCATATTTGTCTATTATGTCAATGCGAAAACACGATTATTGCATACAGTAAGGCCGTAATATGTTTTGTAAGAGTTAAATTGGTCCTATATTTCAAAACAGTAAGAAAATATCATGTGTAACCAAATTTCAGAAAAACAGTTACGAAACATTCAAGAAACTTTCGTTCACTCACTGCAGACGCATTTGACAAAAAAAACCCATCATCAAACCTCAGTTCAAATGTTAAGTAAAAAAAGGAAAAAATTATAACATTGATATTACTTCCAATGCAACCATAAAATTTTAAATATTCAGATTTCATTGCTTTCACTCCTCAACACTGAAAAACATTTAAATAAATTAATACAAAAGTAGAATGCACCCACCAATATCAACCATTGAGGAGAGCATATGCTGAAATTATCTTTAAACCATTTATTTTAAATTTGTTAGAGAAATATTGGGATTTTCATAAAAACGGAATTATTTAAGTTGCATTTCTTAACTACTTCAAAACTTATGCCTTACTAGCAAATATTCGCCTATATGATTATTTTGTTAAAGCCAAGATTTTGTTCCTAGGCCTAGGTGTCTTAAATTTCTTTACTTGCTGTAAATAAATTATACTTAGCATTCACACCTCTAAATTAACAATTTCTGGCCAGATAGCATATGAAGTTATCTACACATTCTTGCACTTCAAGTTATCTTATGAATGAATAAATTATACCCCAAAGCGAGAGGAAGGACTTTTAAGAAAATAATATTTTAAACCAATTAAAAAACAAGTGTTCCATAAGCCTTGCCATTTCAAATGATGGCCATCTTCTCAATATCATTAAAATCATCATCATCTTTTATTCCTGAAAGAATAAATCATTTTGCAAAATACAGGCAGCTTGAACACAGCCTAAAACTGCAACATTTAAAGAATATGACTGAGCTTATTAGGTCTACTGTTATAATGCTGCAGAGGTAGTTACGTTGATATGGAGCATGTTAAGCGCACTGTCATTGACGGCTAGCTGTGAATTCGCAAATTTGTCAACATGTATGACATTAGAAATAAAAAAACAAGTTTTAGCACTAATTGGCACCGATACGTTGAGTCTGAGATTCTGATTTGAGCATAGCTGTACCAAGTGGTCCCTTCGACGGCAATCACAGAAGTGCAGTGTGTTTCACATCTTTCGAAGTGGTATAGAAGCACCAGTGTCATATTTGTTGTTCTTAAGGAGGATTTCCTTAAGGTTTGCTCTTGCTAGCCTCTTTAACTTTTACTACCGAATTTTAGGATAAGAATGAACCGCGAGTATGTCCTTCAAGTACCAAACAGGATTTGTAGAGATAATCCTTTGTAATGCATTCAATGCAGTAGAATGACAATATCAATAAATCTAGATAAAGTAGAATAAAACTAGTTACTGTTCAGCAGTGATGACACACTTCGGCAAAATTACCGTAAGTCACTTGGGATGAGGCGCTGTAAAAACTGAAATCTTTATCAACGAAAATCTTCTTGTCTATCAGGAAAGAGATTGACTGTCACTTGGACTCTTCGGGTAGGCACGAAAATAGCTTCACGGGTAGATTCGGGGAAAGATTCTGGTGGATTCAAACAAATCTCATTCGTAAAATGACTTAATGATATTTCTTAGCCTGACCCATGTTCTTTGGTGAATCTGTGGCAGCGTTCATAGAATCCCTTTTAAATAAACTTTCAAATTATATCTATCTCACTATCTACTATCAATTCAACAAAGTAAGCATATCATTCAAACCTGCTGTTTTGGTTGTCTTTGAGAATGAACAAAGCAGTCATGTGAACTGGTATGAAATTCTTAATAAAATCATTACCCTTTTGAAGGGGGAGGACTGGACATAATAACCACTTCTTCAGATATGTCCTGCAAAGTCCAGAAAAAATGTCTACCTATCCAGGTTGACAACCCCAAAAAATTAGTACAAGTCTTTATAATCAGCCAATACCATACCTTGGCACACTTGCTCCGTAGGAGAGTAGCACCGTCAGTCTGTAGGCATTATTTAGGGTTCTTTATAGCATTCCTTCTGCTCCTGGCTGCAGTCTCATTCGTTCCTTTTACTGTAACTCCGTTCATAATCTTTTTTCTTCCATTCACTCTCTCCTAACAATTGCTTCATAGTGCAGATGCAAGGTTTTCCTCCGTTTACAACTTTAAAACCTTTTTACTCTCTCTCTCTCTCTCTCTCTCTCTCTCTCTCTCTCTCTCTCTCTCTCTCTCTCTCTCAAGATTAAGCCAGCCTTATTCTGGTACGGGCTCTTGCTCCTGGAGTAGCCCGTAACTCAATTTTTCTTTCAGCGCTGAATACCTCATAGGTCCCAGCGCTTGGGCTTTGGCCTAAATTCTATTTTCTATCCCATTCCTTAGCACACCTGTTACAGTTATCGAAATATTCCTCCAGAGTTGAATGGCATTAGAAGAATCACTTGGCATATCTTTGTGAATAAAAAAACTAGAAACCTAATGAGACCAAATCTAGCATTTAAAATATTTGATAGTTGGCGATGATTTGTGATAATTAATTTTCTTTAGTTTTTCACAACATTCAGACAGACGCTACCCTCCAGTAACTTCAAGTACCCAACATCACGGAAACCAAAGGTGAAAGTTTGGTGCTGAGTTCTCAAACTATCCATACCTTTAGCCAATTTTTGGAAACTTTCTGCCCTCTCCACAGTATCTTCACAAATTGTGTTCGAAAAGGATATTTAGATTAGACAGCATGCTTATTCACACGTGACTAAGTAGCTGAGTAATGGTGAGGCGTCAATGAAATGCTCGAGTTATGACCCATGTACAAGTATCAAGTTTCAATAAGAATTATTTGATATTTGAATGAATTTCATTAGGATCGTTAACGTCAGTGTAAAGAATGGTTACGAAAGAGGTAAAAATCTTTTGTCCATATAACTAGTTCCAAACATTCCCTTTTTCATGCCATTAATACCCCTAATGATGAATAGGTGTGGACTTTGAATCATTTGTAGTTGATGACTTCGCTAGAATACGAGTGTGGTTGGGACCTCCACCCCCCACCAGTAATATTCAGGCTCCTGGCAAAAATGGCAAAAGAAATACTTCACTGGTCAAATCCACTTCTGTAACCATAGTCCGCATCAGTGGCAGGGTTGCCAAGTTGGCAACTTTGGTGCCAAAATCCTGAAAGTTGGCAACTTTTTGAGGTGGTTGGCAACAGAATTTTGTGGTTGGCAACTACCACCAAAATTGGCAACTTGTTGGCAACTTTCGGTTATCAAAAATATATTTGTTGTTTTTCTAAACGATTGTTGCAAAATCTCTACTGCAAAGTCCACAATTATGCTTTGCCGCTAACCATCACAGCCAAGATAGTTTGAAATTAACTTCTTTGCCAATACAAAGGTCAAACTTCCACTCTGACCTGAGTAATCAAGAATTAAGAATGACGTTTTTGCCGCCACGGCCACGTTTGTTGTGTTGTGTTGGAGAGTTGCTGTGATATTTTGCTTGGTTTCATAGAGTTGTAAGTGATATTACTACGATTTATTGTTGTGTCTGTGTGTATAGTATCTCCTTTCTAGATAACACGATCATAAAAATTGACGTAGACCTATAAGGGCGTATGCCTTTTTGTCGGTTTACGCATCTTATGACGTTTGAATTATAGGCCTATCTTATATTCAACTGGTTTATTTTGGTTCTTGTGTTTATTCTTGTTTTTGTTGCTGCTGTTATAGTTCTTGTAGTGTCTTCGAAAATTTTTCATATGGTATCCTAACATTGCAGGATAAACATAGACCTATTCATAAAATATTGGCGCAAAGAATTATCCGCCTACTCTTAACTGAAATTTAGTAATGCTTTAATTAAAAGTAATCGAGATCTTTATGAATATTGTCTGCTCTAGAATATTCTCCTAACAACAAAGAGAGAGAGAGAGAGAGAGAGAGAGAGAGAGAGAGAGAGAGAGAGAGAGAGAGAGACTCAACTCAATAAGAATGCCTCAAAACCAAATGATTCATGGGCTACTCGCAGTCGCAGACTGGTTTGAATCATACATTTTTCTAATTTGTTAAGTATCTTATGATGCCTTCCTACCATAGCCTTCATTCCCATAGAAACGCTACAGCAGCCTTATATTTACTCGTCACAGCAATATAATTTATCCCTTTAGTAAATATATTTTCAGTATAGTTCATTGAAAGCAATTTGATAGTTGGTGTAAGGCTGAGACAGTCCTAAGATTTGGCCATCCACGCATGTATGTGTATGTGATCTTGCTTATAAGTGTACAGTCCACTTTATACATATACATTATACATCGAGGAGTTGAAAGTTTCAACTTGAAACTAGTATATTAATAACAAGGTAGCCTACCCTATTTCCAACAGATACGGGTAGAAAACCATTTGCAATAAGAAATTGACGTGTAGGCCCATGCCCTGTCATTGTCTCAAAATATAAGAATTTGATGTGTAGGCCTATCCCCTGTCATTGCCTCAAAATATAAGAATTTGACGTGTAGGCCTATGCCCTATCATTGACTCAAAATATATGAATTTCACGTGTAGGCCTATGCCCTGTCAGTCTCAAAATATAGGATTTTGACGTGTAGGCCCATGCCCTGTCATTGCCTCAAAATATAAGAATTTGACGTGTAGGCCTATGCCCTGTCATTGTCTCAGAATATAAGAATTTGATGTGTAGGCCTAAGCCCTGTCATTGACACAAAAGGTATTTCAACAAAATCTGTAGACTCCCACTACTGTTTATTTATCTCATCCTCACTGGTAGCTAATAGATAGATAGATATAACTTAATGTGATAACAGATTTGAATTTTGGTAGGAATAATGTAAAATCAGCTGTTGTTACTTATTGGGGCTTGGGGCGTGAGGGGGGCAAGTTGAGTCTTGAGGGGAAAGTTGCCCACCAGCCCCTCCCCCCTAAATGACGCCCCTTACTGAGATAATCAAATTTGCAAACCTACTATTTGTATCAGTACAAAGTTTCAACACAACGATGTATAATACCCTGTGAAATTCAAGTTTCTCTCATTTTATGGCAAATGCACAGGTAACTAAGAGGAAATGCATATAAGGAAGGATGTTTTTGTCTAAATTAATCAAGGGTTATTAGTAGAAAAAGGTCTCCGTGTTGTTACATTTTCCATCTCTTCCTTAACTTTTTCCAGAATGTTCTCTTGCCTTTTTCCAAGATATCTTAAATCTTTCTTGTTACCGTGGCAGTGACATACTTTTCTGAATTATTTTGCCTCTACAGCCAGTCATTACCTAGGCCTGTTTTTGACTGTTCAGTCACCTTGTTTTCCACACTGCTGACGCTCACAAAAACCTATGCTATGTGGTGGAGGTCGGGCGTCTTTTAACCGAGATAAGGAAAGACTTCATTCACTTGGTAAACTGATGCCATGCCCATTATTCATTCTTCAGATTCGTTTATTCAACATAGTCAAGACAGATCTTAGATGATGAATAATTGGAATAGAAGAGAATTGACACTCTTACCGGTCAAAGTTCACTTACCCGATATGAACAGGTAAGGGGAACGGTTCTGTGAGCACTACCACGTTGAAAGATGTTGGGTTAGATTTATTTGTGAATACACCATGCGGTCATCGGAGGACAGTCCCCGTAGGAGAGTAGTTCCGTTAGTGGACCTACCTCATGCGATGTACTGTAGGCATTACTTAAGGTGCTTTGCAACGTTCCTTCGACCCATAGCAAAAACCGCTTTCGTTTCTTTCACTGTACCTCCTTTCATATTCTCTTTCTTCATCTTACTTCCCAACCTCTCCTAACACTTGATTCATAGTGCAACTGCCTTGAGGTTTTCCTCTTGTTACAACTTTCAAACCTTTTACCGTCAATTTCCATTTTAGCGCTGAATGACCTCATATGTCCCAGTGCTTGGCCTTTGGCCTAAATTTTATATTCAACTCAACTCAATCGGAGAACAGCAGTACCTGAGAAAACCTCTGTTACAACGACAGTTGTTCTCATGTCCTGATTTACATAACCAACGGGATCTTTGAATCTGCAGGTTACAGAATATCGTTTTATCTTATTACTTTAAACTTATCATTACGCAGAATTCTTGAAGAAGTCGAGTTTCCTTGGCAATAAATGATTATGCAGTGCTTATTGAACTGTTAATATTTTTTCTTATTTTATTTTTCGGCCACTTAAGTGTCCATTTTGCTGTATTCCTCATCCTACTGCCCTTCATGCAAAGATGATGACTGGCTGACCCACCTGACGTTGCCAAAAGCCTGTACTAATTGAGGTTTACCTTAATGACTCCTCAGTCGGGTGGAGGTGACTCGAACAGAATAGCTCTGCATTGTAATATGAAGACAAAATTTGAAGTCTTTCCAGAGCCCCATCGGCTTCTTTTTCCGTTATTTCCAGTGTCGGACTTTTCCCCTCTTCCTGATGGTTTCTTCCTACTCAGTCGCCCGACTTATGGGAAATTGATGTGGTTCTATATTTCGTTTTCATGCGAAGGGGGAATTTAAAGTGTGACTTCACTTTATGGAAATTCGCCCTCCTTTCCTAGCAGCAATATTTTGTGGAAATGACCGACTGCTAAAAGACAACAAAAACGGTCACATTTTAAGATCACTAGAAATGACCTTGGAACAGTGTCGGCACCTAACAGAGAAAGAAATTTGTTACTGAGGAAAACTGTCATCATTCTAGACTGTTTTTCTCATGCAGTGAATGGTAGGAGAGCTGAAATTGGCAAATTTAAAGTCGGCCGTAATTTGATACATTCTCCTCGAATCAAGAGAATTCTAAAAATGGTGATGTTACTCTGAAATACTAGGAAACACTGAATTCTATTTCAATGACAATACAAAATACGAAATGAAACTGTATCGTGGTTGGTAGATACCAATGTCACATTAACCCACATGTTGTAGCAGTTAGAAAACTAGTCATATCTCTTTTGTTATATTTATTCATAGTACATGGAACCAATCATAAACATTTTCAGCTCTGCTTTTTACAGTTTAATATTGAATGTTCTGTAACATTAGGAGACTACCACATCACTTTACGCAAATGACAAGGCACAAACTGCAATCATAGTGAAAATAAAATTGAAATAACATTCCTCTAGTTATTAATAGACATGGCAATCAAGTTCATAATGGATTGACATGCATCATTACCTCTGCGATGATCATTTTTAGAAAGGCATATTTCCCAAAACAAAACAGCATATATGCTGGCTTCATCTGTAGCTTTTAAGGAGACTAGTAGCTGAAGGTTTTCAAGCTGTATTTGTCGGTTTAGTGGTATGACAAGAATCGACTGTGGTGGTCGACATCATTGAAGACAACGTAGTAGTTGAAGCAGTTGTGGGTGACGTTGTTGTGACTGTTGTAGTCGGCTTCTCAGATGTAGTTTCCGGTTTTGTGGTAGAATCGGTGTGACAAGCCGCTGTGCTGGTGCTCGGAGTAGTGACTGTTGTTGGGACTGCTGATGCTGTGGTTGAAGCTGTTGTTGTTGGGGCTGTTGTTGAAGCTGTGGTTGAAGCTGTTGTTGATGCTGTGGTTGAAGCTGTTGTTGTTGTTGCTGTTGATGTTGTGATTGAAGCTGATGTTGTTGGGGCTGTTGTTGATGCTGTGGTTGAGCCTGTTGTTGTTGTTGCTGTTGATGCTTGTGGTTTGAGCGTTGAGCTGTGGTTGAAGCTTGGAAGCTGTTGATGCGCTGTTGAGGCGTGTGGTTGAAGCTGTGTGGTTGTGTGTTGATGCTGTGGTGAAGATGTGTTGAGCTTGTTGATGCTGTTGGTTGAAAAGCTGTTGATGCTTGGTGTGTTGAGCTGTTGATGCTTGTGTTGAGCTGGTTGCTGCTGTGGTTGAACTGATTAAGTGTTGATGCTTTGGTGGTTGACTGTTGATGCTGTGGTTGAGCTGTTTGATGCTGTGGTTGGACTGTGGGTGGCTGTTGATGCGTGGTTGGAGCTGTTGATTGCGTGGTTGTTGATGCTGTGGTTGGAGCTGTTGATGTCTGTGAATTGATGTTTGCTTATGTGTTGTTGCTGTTGATGCTGGTTGCGTGTTGAGCTGTTTGAGGATGTTGATGCTGTGGTGGCTGTTGATGCTGGTTGCTGTTGATGCTGTGTGAAGCGTTGTTTGATTTGTGTTGTGTTGGATGTGTGCGTTGTTGATGCTGTGTTGAAAGCTTGTTGATGCGTGGTTGCTGTTGATGCTGTTGGTTGAGTGGTTGAATGCTTTGTTTTGTTGAGCTGTTGATGCTTTGTTGGTGCTGTTGATGCTGTGGTTGAAGCTGTTGTTGTTGGAGCTGTTGATGCTGTGGTTGGAGCTGTTGATGCTGTGGTTGAAGCTGTTGATGCGTGTGGTTAAAGCTTGTTTTTTGAAGGCTGTTGATGCTGTGGGTTGGAGCTGTTGATGCCCTGTGTTGGGGCTGTGATGCTGTGGGTTGAAGCTGTTTTGATGCTGTGTTTTGGGAGCTGTTGATGCTGTGATTGGGGCTGTTGATGCTGTGGTTGGAGCTGTTTTGTTGGGGGGTGTTGATGCTGTGTTTGAATTCTGTGATTGCTGTTGTTACAAAGCTAATAGTTGTTGTTGCTGTTGATGCTTGTGGTTGAAGCTGTTGATGCTGTTGGTTGAAGCTGTTTGTTGGAGCTGTTGATGGCTTGTGGTTTGAAGCTGTTGTTGGAGCTGTTGGATGCTGTGGTTTTGGAAGCTGTTGATGCGTGGTTGGAAGCTGTTGAGCTTGTTGTTGAGCTGTTGATGCTGTGGTTGAAGCTGTTGATGCTGTGGTTGAAGCTGTGAGCTGTGGTTGGGCTACGTTGACGCTGTGGTTGGAAGCTGTTGATGCTGTGGTTGGAGCTGTTTGATGCTTGTTGAATCGTTGATGCTGTTGATGCTGTGGTTGGAGCTGTTGATGCTGTGGTTGGAACTGTTGATGCTGTGGTTGGGGCTGTTGATGCTGTGGTTGGAGCTGTTGATGCTGTGCTTTGAAGCTTGTGATGCTTGTTGGTTGGAAGCTGTTGATGCTGTGGGTTGGAGCTGGTTTGGATGCTGTTGGTTTGAAGCTGTTTGTTGTGGGGGGCTGTTGTGCTGTGGTTGAACAGGATTGATGCTGTTGTTAAAGCTGATGTGTTGTTGTTGTTGATGCTTGTGGTTGAAAGGCTGGTTTGGATTGCTGTGGTTGGAGCTGTTGATGCTGTTGGTTGAAAGTCTTGTTGTTTGTGGGGCTGGTTGAATGCCTTGTTGGTTGGAAGGCTGTTGATGCTGGCGTTGAAGCTGTTTGTTGGGTTGGAAAGCTGTTGAATGCTTGGTTTGAAACCTTTTGTTGTTGAAGGCTGGTTGAATGCTGTTGGTTTGAAGCTGTTGATTGCTTGTGGTTGGAGCTGGGTTGATGCTTGTGGTGTTGGAAGCTTTGTTGTTGGGGTTGTTGTTGATGCTGTGGTTGAAGCTTGGTTGAATGCTGTGGTTTGGAGCTTGGTTATGCTGTGGTTGAAAGCTGTTTGTTGTGGGGCTGTTGATTGGCTTGTGGTTGGAGCTGTTGATGCTGTGGTTGAAGCTGTTGATGCTGTGGTTGGAGCTGTTGATGCTGTGGTTGATGCTGTGGTTGGAGCTGTTGATGCTGTGGCTTGGGCTGATTGATGTGATGGGTTGAAGCTGTTGTTGGAGCTGATGATGCTGTATGTGGAATGCTGGTATTGCTTGTGTTGAAGCTGTTGATGCTGTGGTTGGAGCTGTTGATGCTGTGGTTGGAGCTGTTGTTGTGGGGGCTGTTGATGCTGTGGTTGAAGCTGTTGATGCTGTGGTTGAATCTGTTGATGCTGTGTTTAAGCTAATGTTGTTGCGGGATGCTGTGGTTGAAGCTGTTGTTGGAGCTGTTGATGCTGTGGTTGAAGCTGTTGTTGGAGCTGTTGATGCTGTGGTTGGAGCTGTTGATGCTGTGGTTGAAGCTGTTGATGCTTTTTTGAAAAGTGTGTGGATGGGGACTGTGATTGTGCTCTTGTTGTTTGTATAGCTTTGAATTGTCTGTGTTTTTGATGATGTTGTGTTGTTGGGGCTTGTTTTGGATTGGGGGTCGTTGTGTGTTGAAGTGTTGTGGTTGTGTGTTGTTCTTGTGGGTGAAGCTGTTGATGCTGTGGTTGAATCTGTTGATGCTGTTGTTAAAGCTAATGTTGTTGTTGCTGTTGATGCTGTGGTTGAAGCTGTTGATGCTGTGGTTGAAGCTGTTGTTGTTGAAGCTGTTGATGCTGTGGTTGAACCTGTTGTTGTTGAAGCTGTTGATGCTGTGGTTGAAGCTGTTGATGCTGTGGTTGAAGCTGTTGTTGTTGGGGTTGTTGTTGATGCTGTGGTTGAAGCTGTTGATGCTGTGGTTGAAGCTGTTGTTGTGGGGGCTGTTGATGCTGTGGTTGAAGCTGTTGATGCTGTGGTTGAAGCTGTTGTTGTTGAAGCTGTTGATGCTGTGGTTGAAGCTGTGTGCGTGGTGAAGCTGTGTTGTTGAGCTGTGATGCTGGTTGAAGCTGTTGATGCTGTGGTTGAAGCGTTGTTGTTGTTGTTGTTGGTTGAAGCTGTGAATTGACTGTTGGTTGAGCTGTGTTGTGATGTGTGTTGATGCTGTGGTTGAAGACGATGAGCTAGTGGTGGTTGGCTGGGTAGTTGTCGTGGTTGTTGTTGTTGTTGTAGTTGTCGTTACTGCTGGAAAACACGAAGGTGTCTTAAATATCCAAAATAAGACTATGATATATATATATATATATATATATATATATATATATATATTATATATACATATACATTGTGTGTGTATTTATATTGTTGCTAATTCTTCCCTAAGCTCCAATAAATTCTGTTTCCAGTTTTGACTGGAGATTAATGAGTAAATTCAAAAGAAGATTAACACAAGGATTTACTTTCTAGTTTCTTTTCACAGACGGCATAAATATTTGCTGCATTCTTAGTAATTTTGATTTCTGACCATAAATAACACTGGTAAATTTAATGCCATCCTGTATTTTAACTATAAGAATCCAAAGCTTTATTCGTCGGTCAATTTCTGTTTATTATATGCAACATAATCAATTTGCACAAGGGCAGCCGAACGGAAAAATGCACAGCAGAGGATTTACTTACTTGCGCAATTGCATCCTGTTACTGTTCGGGGTTCAAGATAACTCGCTCCAGTCGTAACTTTCACACAGACGAGTCTGACGCAGTTTTCGTCAATTCTGGCGACTATGGCTCCGCCCCAAACTAATTTGTCGTTGAACTGGCACTGGTTGCTCGACTGCCTCAACACGACCATGGACTCGGGAGAGATAGGACTCACGTCAATGGCTCGAGGCACAGACCCATACATTTGCTCCACAAAAACTTCCTTCTTTCTTGCTGGAGTACAAGTGCAGCCACTTAAAGGAAGAAGTTCTATCTGTGGGCCAGCTGCATACCATTTGCATTTCACTTCAGCACAGTTCCCGGGAAGAGACTGGATTGTCTGTTGAAGAAAGGGTTTGATTTTTCAGTATTCCAAATTTTTTATTATTCATATTTCTCCAAAAGAAACCGTTTTTTTTTTTTTTACCAAATTCCATTTAATATTTTAAAGTTCTTCGTATGTCTTCGAAAGTTACTTCCATAAAGATTCACGAAGTTACAATGATCCTTCCACTCTGCATTCATAATTGCCTTTCCTCTGTGTAAAATCTGCTGGCTATTTTTACCAGATACATATGTAATTGTATAGCCACAATGGCCTCTTAACTTCTCAAATTCTTTGGTCTTTTTCTGAATACGCTTAAGCCTCGAGATTTCAGAAGTTAAGAGGGTTTTGTGGCTATGACAATTACACACACACATAATGCATGTATGTATACATAATGTTAACATGTGTGTGTGCGTGCGTGTGTGTGTGTAAACAAGGAAATGATGTAACAATGCTTTTGTTTTGGGGCTTTGACAGGCAATGCGGCACTTCGGAGGCCTAAAGACACCCAATAAACGAGTACAAAAAACAATGTTTGAAGCTTGAAACTTTTTTAGCTTTGTTTGTATTCCTGGTAACTGTGCAAATTCAATTTAATTTATCTACAAACAATGCAGATGCAAAGTTAATGCTGACTGGGTCTTGTCAGTGAATTTACAGGTAACGGTGCTCACTACAGGAGAAATGTTGCTACCTTAGCTGTTTGCTCATCGAATGGGTTTTATTAAAAAAAATAAAGGTTGGACTTGGAAGAGAAGCTTCAGAGACTGGAATAATAATGGAAGCTTGACAGATTTGGAATCGGCAAAAGCTCGCAAATTAGAATACATTCACATTTCTACGAATATAGTATACGAGATACATCTAAGAAAAACTGCCATAATGAGGACAGGGTGTGCACAGAGGAGAAAGGATTAATGAGGTTGAGTTTTTCACTCTCTAGGAATATTGACATCAAACACAGGTTTTCTCAAGTTAGAAAGTCGAGACACACTAAAATAAGTAAATCAGGCTGAATAAGATTTGGAATTTTTGGAGTGAAATTACGTACAATAGTAAGATTATACACAAGTACAGTGCGATGTATGTTGGTATAGTACAGACATGAATCGTGGTGTGAAAATGAAAAGTTGCTGTTGATGTAGATTAGAGAATGAAGGCTTAGTTGGAAGAAAGTGTTACGGGTCAAGCAACAGGGCAGAATGAGAAATTATACCAAAAGGAAAATGACGAAGTTCCTTATGTAGACGAGAGAGTGGTGAAAGAAAGATGAAGGTTGCTTGGCTGTGGAGCTACTAGGAGCAAAGAGTGTGAGAGTTTCGCCTGGGCTCCTGAGGGCACCAGAAGGCAAAAAGGCCCAGGCCTACTGCAACTGCAGTGAGAACTGGGACAGGGATCAGGAGATTTGTGGAAGATTAAGCGTAGATGAAACATGATTGGCGGAAATTCATAGAGGCCCTCTGTGCCATACGCCCTACGTACGTATGTGTGTGTTGGCATGAGATTTATTAGGTATGATAAATTCCCATAACTGAAATAACGATTGCTTATAGTAAATTTACGGAGAGAAAAAAAAAAAACAAATGAATTACAAATAACACTAGATTTTCGAACAGCAATTAAAGATATTCGAGCTTTCTAAAAGTGGCCATGTTATTCGTTTTGGAGATATAATAATCGTCAGTTTGATCTAAGTCTATTTTTCCTTCGATAGTCTCTAAGTTATTTGACGTTGGGATTTAACTTAAGATTTGAAATGTGCATGTCGCAATTCTATCAAACTGAAGTAACGAAAATGAGCACTCGTAAGGAGTTTGAAGCCAGCGAAAACAATATGGAAGTAGTTTTAGAAGCAATATCATAACTACAATGAAGGCGCTCTCTTTGTTATTGTACTTGCCTGTCCTCCCCAGTAGATTTTGCCATTGTATTCGCAAGTGTTTGCACGCAGATGAGCTGCCCAGGTCCATTCTGCAAAGAATAGTATATGGTACTCAGGAAATTTGACGGATGCAGAGTCATTGACATGTGATTTCTAATAATCGTGTAGTTCAAACGCAATCGAAACTGTTTCATTTTTCGCTTACTCGGTGAGTAAGCCTACAAACCACTTTGTTGTTGGGCGGGGCCTGGGCTAGGGGTAGGAAAGCCTAAAAAATTCCGAAAAAAGGTGTTTTGCACAAAGTTAAATATACAGGAATTTTAGGACATGATATTTATGGTTTATTTATTGGAATGAAAATGTAAAATATAATATGCATGTTAAACAGTACACAATAATGATTTCTAATAAAATATGTCATATTCTAATTTGCGTTGGCGAAACAACGCTCTATTTGACAGCAGATTTTAGCACGCGCCCCAAGTGAGCTGGAGGTCGGATCGTTCCTTGTTACTATGCTAACTGACAGGAAGCTAGGAAGTCATGGATGAAACAGAACACTACAGAAAGAAGCCAGCGATCAATTTTCGTCTTGAAAACTTCTTCCCTTCAGGTGGCGTCGTTATTTCTTTTCGCCTTTGCTTCATAGTACTATTAGCGATATGGTCGCGCATCCTCCCCAGGAGCCCTTAAGGAATGCTTCATGCGAGGCCACCTTCCATTCGAAATCAACATTGCCCAGAGTCTTCGTTTCGGTTGCTGCTTCTTCAGTTGTTCATCCAAGCCGCGCGCTCTCGGTGCTTTCCCTCTCCTGTAACCCAACTCTTCCTTAATTCTTTACATTTTCTCGTTCTGTTTCCTTTTTTAATTTGGTATGAGGTTTATCCTCCTGTTGCATTCAATTTCCCACAAATTTTTTCGTCCTTTTGTTCCAATTTCCTCCAACCTTATCTACTTATTCTCTTTTACCCGTAACTTTCCTCTATATTTTATGTTGTTACCTATGGTTTTTTTCCTTTTCTTCTTCTTCTTCTTCTTCCTGTTCTTTCCGGTATTCTATGACCTTTCTCTGGTTCTCCTTATCCTCAGATCTTCCTTTTTTATTGCTTTCCATTTCCTGTCTTTTCTATTCTTGTTGTCATCAGTTCCCATGATCTTATTTTCCTGTTATTGTTTCATATGGCCATCTCTTCCTTCTTTTCTATTTTATTTAACCTTTCTCTTCCTCTAACTCTTCTATCCTTTATTTAATTGTCGTATACCCTTTCTTTTTCTGTTTTCAGTTCCCTGTAACTTTTCTCTTTCCTTATTTTTCAGTTCCAATAACCCTTTTCTTCCTGTCAATTTCAGTTTCCTATGCTTTTCTCCTTATGTTTTCAGTTTTCTAGAAGATTTTTCTTGTTTCCATTTTCATATAGCCGTATTCCTTCTGTTGTTCTCAGTTTCCTAACCATTATCCATCCATATGGCTTCTAATAATCTCATCCTGACCCTAGAACCCCTTTCCTCCTATTGCCATTCTTTTCTTTTCTCAATGGTTCCTGGTCCCTATAACTTTCTAATAGCGTCGCTAGGTTTACTGTTTCTTCTGTAACCTTGTCACACTCTCTGTTCTCTCCATTTTCCCTGTAACCTTTCCAGTTAAAAAGTCTGTGTTGGGACTACTGTTGCTAATATAACATCACTATCCTACTCTCTTTCATTATTTTTCTTTATTTGCTAGCTAAGATAGGGTACCAGATTGTGACCGTCACGTTTGCTAATATTTGATATGCCAGATAACTTTTTAGATTGAAAGCGGAGGGACAAAGGCTTTGGAAATCGTGAGAAAAGATTAAATCAAATCCCGATATAGCTGTGAGGCGGAGGGGTTATTCTCTACATAAAAATAAGGTAGAATAAGAAATAGTATTATGGAAATTGGCAACGGGTAGGGAAGGACGAATGGATAATTTAGTTTTATACACGCAGGGCGCTATCTGACAACATTTTTCGACCTAAAATAATGAGCTTGAGTACACTTAGGTATTGGAATCCCTAAGAACGAACCCTCAAGGGTAATTTAGCCAATTCCTTATAATCACTGCATGATGACAACTATCGAGCGTGCTACCTTTTCACGTGCGAGTAGTAAAAAGAAGAAGAGAGACAATGTACCTGCAAATGCTAGACTAACGAGGATGGCGAAGGTAGGACCTGCTGCAGCCATGGTGAACCTGAGAGTGGCGAAGCTTTGCGACTTTCTGTTTTTATATTTTCGTGGCGTTTGTAGTGTCGTCTTCGCGAAAAAGCACCTCAAATTGGATAAGATAAGTAATGAACAGAATTCACTTGTACAAACAGGAACCGCTCATACAGTTGAAAAAGGTCTGAAGCACGCGTAATGAGGTTCACTGAAAAGAGGAAAGTGCCACGGAGAAAATTGCTTTTAAATTGACATCTTTCTGGCCGAGTCGACAAAATAGTTTACACAAATAACTTGCATATCTTTACACTGACAGTGGTCAAAGAAATTACCTAACCGGGTTAAACGGTAAGTCTACATCACATTTTTGCTGCCATCGCGGTCTTTCTGTTCGTATTTCCAAAATTAATTTATTACAGTACAGGGTTTCCAAGGGTGTTTTTTGCATTTTTTTTTCAGATTAAACAGAAATTTGACAGTTAAGTAAGTGCTTAGTGATACTGGATCGAATGTATACTTCCAAGAAAAGTTACAGATATTTACGTGCACCAACAAAGCTACAATGTTTGAAATCGTGTTTCACTCAGCCAGTGTGACAAGTCACCTAAGAAATTAATTGTCATGGGCCTCCAGTCTGTTCTGTTTCTAGGTTCACATCTCTACGTACAATAAAAAGGAAAAAAAATGGCTGAAATCATTTTCAGCAACTGTGACTCATTTTGGAAGTCACATTTGCTGAAAATTATATCAGCATTGTTTTCCTTTTTATTGTACATAGAGATGTGAACCTAAGAAACAGAGCAGATTGGACGCCCATGACAGTTAACTTCTTAGGTGACATGTCACACTGGCGAAAAAATGAACCCATACTTCCTTATTCATGTGCTGGGTGAAACACGATTTCAAACATTGTAGCTTTAATTGTTGGTGGACGTAAATTTCAGTAAACTTTTCTGGGAAGCATATATTCCATCCAATAGCACTGGGCACTAAATTAACGGTCAAATTTCTGTTTACTCTGAAAAATATAACATAATGCAAAAAACGCCCTTGGAAACCCTGTACTGTAATACATTAATTTTATCAAAGTAGCTATGCTTGGATTATAAAATGAGAAAATAATTGTCAAATAGTCTATGAAGCAAATATTTTACTATGGCCATAAAAGAAATTACCATTATCCATTCAAAACTGGGATTCAAAACAAATTAGTGTGCAGAGAGGGTCAAGAGTCTAGATTTGATAACAAAGTATGTAGACTAAATATTGCACGGCGTCGAGAAGACGAATTGCATCCCATGGCATTAAACTGGATAAAGATATGATTTCGAAACGGATGCCTTATTAAAAGTTAGATCTTCAGAGCGAGACGTTCATTAAAGAAGTCAAGAAAATTTGAAGATTTGTGTAGCAATGAATATACGCCGTCTTGAAAAGGACTCTTCTTTTTTTCTGTGAACTCATTCTTGAATATTTTCACTGCAACTAATACTGTTATTCTCTCTCTCGCTAACCTTGTGGTTTCTCATGTCATTTCAGGATGTCGAGGCCATAGAGTTATCTAGTCACTTAGGACAGAAGCTTGCTGGAATTTGCATAATAATCTTTGTCATCTCTGCTTGAACATTGGATGCCATGTGTCACCGTGGAAGCACACCAGATGTAACCAGGAAAGGTGAACATTCTAGCTTTTATTTATTTCTCTTGGTTTTACTTCTTTTACAGATGCTCCAAAACAAGTTTTGACACTTCTAGCTCCTCTGGTGTTTCCCATCTGTAACTTCTGTTAAAGATGCTCCAAAAAAGTTTTGACATTCTGTTATTGTGGCTTGCAACCTTGCCACACGTCCATGTATTGAATGGGACGAAGGGTGAAGAAATGAAACTGTAGGTTCTTAAAATTTCATATATTGACAGCTACAGCGATGTGAAGGCGGGAGGAAGTTCCGTGCTTCACTCCTCAGTGACCACAGGACAGGAACGGATTAATGCATCGTATATATGGCGGGAAACAATAGCGGTGTTGCCGCATATAAATGCAATGGTGCCACGATGCGTAATGAAACAAGTGGTCTTACAATAAGTACAGTGCAAATGGTAAAAGGACAAATGCAAATTAATGATAATGTAAATGATGCAAAGTAAATGAAGTAAACTTAATTCTCTGAATTAATAATATACATGTGTGCATTTCATCTGTATGCAATGCAATCGTAATGGCATTTGATATCTATACAACTTCTAGCTCCTCTGGTGTTTCCCGTCTGTAACTTCTGTTACAGATGCTCCAAAAAAGTTTTGACTGTCCCGTCTGTAACTTATGTTACAGATAGTCCAAAACAGGTTTTGACGATTCTAGCTCCTCTGGTGTTTCCCGTCTGTAACTAATGTTACGGATGCTCCAAAAATGTTTTGACGCTTCTAGCTCCTCTGGTGTTTCCCGTCTGTAACTTTTGTTACAGATGTTCCAAAACAGGTTTTGACGATACTAGGTGCTCTGGTGTTCCCCATCTGTAACATCTATTGCAAATGCTTCAAAAAAGTTTTGACGCTTCTCGCTCGTCTAGTGCTTCCCGTCTGTACTTTTGTTATAGATGTTCTTTGAAAAAGGTGACCATTTTAATCCATCCAGCCTCTTTTATAACTTGTATTATAGAAATAGTGCTCACCTTCTGAAATATATTCTCTCTCATCATATTATAGATTCTGCGCGATTTGATCAACTGGTGCTCTCATTTACTAGTTTACTCGTAATTATCAGTCCTTTCTCTCTCAGAAACTTTGGTCATTCATTTACTTTTGTTCTTGACACCTCTTAGGCTTTTAACAGAATCGGGTTACAGCTGTTAGCCAAGGTCCAGCATGTGACCCCTGTCTTTACCTTGTAAACTTAATTCAGATTTCTTATCTAATTAGTAGCGTTCTGAGGGTACTACATCTGCCTTTTTCATTATCTCTAGTAGATTTGTTTGTTGACCTATTTTGTCTGACATTTTATATTTAGTTTTGTTCATGACTGTGTTTACTATTTACCTCTTGCCCTACCCGCTCATGCGAACATTTCCCTATTCTTCGGAAATCATAATACCCCTTAACTCCTTCCCTCTTGAACCATCTTCGTTTCTCGGAAAAGGAATTGATTAATGTAGATCTGAATGGCAGTTTCAAATGGGCAGGAAAAACTTGTTTAATTCCAATACTTTCAGTATCAATTTCCTTTCCGTTTTTTTTTTTTTACCTATTTATAAACATTCTAGAACCTCGGAGATTGGAAGTTTTAGAAGCAAATAGCGACATCATGGTCATAGGTAAGGTGATGTGTGTACTTCTGATCTGTACACAGATTTTGAAGGTTTTCGTAGTCTTTGTCTTTAATTGTGTGGGAGGTTATTTTCATTCAAGATTCTTCTTGACTGAGTTCAGTTAAATGTCTTATTTCTAAAGCACGGTCGAGCTATTAATTACATTCAGCGCAGGCTCATTTCATCTCTTGTGTAAGATTTTTGGCCTCTGCTCTTTCTGTAAATAAAATTTTGGAAATTGTTCTTAAAGGTTTATGCTGCCTCCACTTTCTCGGCCTCATGGTTCATGACGTCATGCTTTGTAATCCTATAGACCAGGGGTTCATAACCTTTTGATGACTCCAGACCCCCAATGAATTGCCCAATATGGTTCCGTACCCCTTTTGCTTAAGTCCACTTAAGTCCTACTTGTTGACAACATATCTTCATATACTTAGTTTAATACATACTTTAGGTATGAATAGCTAGGAATAGAACATACAAGGAAATCTAAAGTATTTAGAATTTTATATAGGTACTTATTTACAAAATATACCCATGTATACATTGGCACATTAAAATAAAATATATATCAATATCCAGAGATCAAGACCCATACCCCCAGCATCTGGTTCTCATACCCCCAAGGGGTATGGATACCCCCTGTCAAGAACCCCTACTATAGACCCTTTGGTGAAGTTATGAACTCGACGGTCAACTGTTTCTTGAGTAAAGAAATCTCCACTTTTCGAGTTATTTCCTAAAGAATTCAACCTCTTTCTTATTTAAAGGTGAATTTGTTCTCGCTTAAGGAAGAAATCCAATTAAAGCCATTCTTGAAGAACGTAAGCTTGATTCGAACAGCCACACCTGTCGTGGTCTGTGGCCACGAAAAATACTGAGGTTTGCTTCTTCGTCTAATGAAGAGCCAGCAAACACAGCTGTTATGAACTTGGACAGGTTACTAAAGGGGCATAGGAAAATTGGAAGGATACCATTTCGAGGAAAATGTTGCAGATTTCAAGTAAAAGTAAGGATTATTATTATTATTATTATTATTATTGATAGTGTGCCCATACCATAAAAAATTATGATAATATAAGTCTGTAACGTAGTTCGCTGGTCGTAAGCTCTGTTTATATTTCCATGACCTTTGCATCTTCATTTTTATTAGTTTTCTAAAAACAAAAATATTGTGACGGCTTTGTCACCCGTCCGCACTTTTCCTGTTCGCCCTCGGATCTTCTACTGAGGCTAAAGGACTGCAAATTGGCATGTTGATCATCCATCCTCCAATCATCAAACATACCAAATTGCAGCCCTCTAACCTCAGCAGTTTTATTTTTATTCAAGATCAAAGTTAGCCATGATCGGGGTTCTGGCAACGCAACAACACAGGCCACCATGGCCGGCTGGACGCGTCCTGGGCCGTGGCTCATTCTGTGTTATACCGAGACCACTGAAAGACAGATTTATTTTCGGTGGCCTTCATTACACGCTGAACAGAAAACTCGATTACGCCTAAGAGACTTCAGCGCATTTTTTCCTTGTTTACTGGTATATCTCGCTGATAGGCCATTTTAAGTACAATCGGGGCAGTAGTCTACGGGTAGTCATCTCCGCGCTTCGACTTACACGAGCACGAGCAGGGCAAAATCATTCTGCCCACCTGGTAGGCAGACTAGTGGTAAGATGAGAGGGGCCCTGGCGGTGGTGGATATTACACGATTGAAAAAATTATAACATAATATGACTGCATCCTTTTTATATAGGCCTATCATAGTTTCACCAACCACATCAGTAATTGAAGTCATAGGATTAGTACAAAATAATTGTGCTGTTATGTTACAGTTACTTCTTGCCTAATAAATAACTTTCGAGTTAAAGAAATGGATGAATTGAAAATATATGAACATTCTGGCAGGTTTTTTAAAGCGATTTTTTGTCAAAGACTTTTAATTCATTGTATATAATACTTATTTTTATTATTGTCATTACTATTATTATTACTCATTTCGAAGATAAGCTCTATCCACGTGGAACAAGTCAACAGGAGCCATTGATTTGAAATTCAAGCTTCCAAAGTATACCATGTTCATCTGAAAGAAGTAACAGTCGGTAATAGTAAATACAGAAGGGAGAGATCACTTATCAGAAATAAAAAAAAATTAGCAAATAAATAAATAGATAAAGAAATAAATAAATAAAAATGCAAGTTAATAAAAGAATACAATAAGAATTGCTTTAGGGCAGTAATGCCTTGCACTTTCGCTTGACGGTCCGTAAGGAAGATCACCCATTAAGACCGATTTTATCAGCTATTGGAACTGCCAACTATAATACAGCTAATGTCTTGTTCCCGTCCTTTCGCCGTTAACTACAAATAAGTATAACTTAAGGGTCAAAGGCTGACGTGTTAGATTAGCTCTTTGAGCGCTTGCGATATTAGTAATAACGTAAATGACTATTAATAGCTGATTTTTCACTGCTGACTTGTTTTTAATGTTCATATTATCCTACGTATTGGATGCTGAACTCAGAATTATGGTCAAATAATCGTTGTAATTCGCATAAATTGATTTTAGGCGGAAGTTAATTCACATTCTTCAATTTTTATTGACATGAAATTTTAGGTGAGGTTATTGACGATGAGATGATTCTGTGTGTATTCATTCCTTAGATTGATATAAATTAGTCCATTTTGATTTGTGTCTGTTCTTTTTAGTGTTTAGTATTTAAACTCTATGCGGTACGCGTCCTTTATCATTTTCTTTCATATTCCGTTTTGTCAGTCTGATACCGGGGCTCAGCTGTAACCTCCCAGTTTCTAAGTATATTGCGCAAGTGAATCGTTTCGTTGGGGTTTCTGAATTCTTTTGTTTGTGAAGCTCTCTTATGACTAATGTTGATTATTAAAGTAACCTTAGGTTTTCACTGACACACTGGGCGCATCGCAAGAACGACAGTGTCGAATACCGAAGATCTCATTTCTATTAGATGACAGGAAATAGTTTTCATAAGTTTAAAGGATTTTTAAATATATTTTCATTAGATCTTGCTCCTGTTGGAGTTTAGTGTTTCTATCTATATACAAATTGATTAAACTTTTTTTCCTTTTTTTTCTCTCTCTCCCTCTTCCCCAGTATCTTGGTGTTGCTTTGATGACTGATGACACTGGGGTGCCATACGTTTTGTAAGTTTCAGTTAATTAATTTCATCTTTCTGACAGAAGTGAATGTTATTATCATTACTATTGTTGCTGTTGTTTTCTTTTGTCTATCACAGTCATCCTATTCGACTGGGTGGTTTTATAGAGTGGGGTTCCTCGTCGCATCCCGGCTCCTTTGGAGTCTATCACTTTCCTTACTATGTGCGCTGTTTCCAGGAGCACACATTTCTGCACGAGTCCTGGGGCTACTTCAGGGATCGTTCCTATTCTCCCTATGATTATGGGTACAATTTCCACTGGCATATCCCATATCCTTCTTATTTCTATTTTCAGGTCTTGATACTTATCAATTTCTTCTTTCTCATCTACTCTGGTGTCCCATGGTATTGCGACATCAGTGGGTGATACTTTCTTCTTGGTTTTGTAAACCAACGTCATGTGTGGTCTATTTGCACGTATCACCCTATCTGTTCTGATACCATAGCCCCAGATGATCTTTGCCTGATTGTTTTCTATCACTCCTTCAGGTTGGTGCTCGTACCACTTATTACTGCAAGGTAGCTGATGTTTGTTGCACAGGCTCTAGTGGAGGGCTTTGGCCACTGAATCGTGCCTCTTTTTGTACTGGTGCTGTGCAAGTGCCGGACATTCGCTTGCTATGTGGCTTTGGTCTCATTTTTCATATTGCACTTCCTACATATGGGAGAGATGTTAATTCCATCTATTGATCTTTGGACATATCTGGTTCTTAGGGCCTGATCTTGTGCCGCTGTTATTATTCCTTCTGTTTCCTTCTTGAGTTCTCCCCTCTGAAGCCATTGCCATGTATCATCGCTGGCCAGTGCTTTAGTTTGTTTCATATACTGTTCGCGCATTGGTTTGTTGTGACAGTCTTCCAATCTGTTAGCCATTCTCCTGTCTTTGTATATTTCTGGGTCTTCGTCTACTTTTATCATTCCTTCCCATGCACTCTTCAGCCACTCGTTCTCACTGGTTTTCAGATATTGCCCCAGAGCTCTGCTCTCGATGTTGACGCAGCCATCTATGGTTAGTAGTCCTTTCCCGCCTTCCTTATGTGTTATGTATAGTTTGTCTGTATTTGCTCTTGGGTGTGGTGCTGTGTGTATTGTCATGTGTTTCCTAGTTTTCTGGTCTATACTGCGGAGTTCAGCCTTTGTTCACTCCACTACTTATGCGCTGTACTATCTGATTACTGGTACCTACTGCCCATGTGTTTAGGGCTTTCATCATATTTCTGGCGTTGAGTTTTGACTTTAATATCGCCCTAAGTTTCTGCATATATTCTTTCCTGATCATTTCTTTCATCTTTTGTTATTTTATATGCTCTTCTATTATTCCCAGGTATGTGTATCCTTTTTCATATACCTATGTGTTTGATGCTATTCCCATCTGGTAGCTTTATCCCTTCAGTCCTTGTCACTTTGCTTTTTTTTTGTTAGCTGCCCTATTCAATGCGTGCATAATTCACCAATTTCTTCCAGACTCCCTACTCTTAGTTCACTTGATACCTTTAATCAAAAACAAGCTAAAGGATGCAGCTGACCCTGGCAATTACTGGCCGATTGCGATCACAACGATCGCGTCGAAGATACTTGAGTCGGTTCTTCTAGTGAGACTTTTCCCCTTTCTACACACCACTGACAACCTGTTCAGATTTAAAGCAAACCACTCAACCGACACCTGCATCTACATACTGCAAGAATTGCTGAACTATTACCTATCATCAGCCTCTCCTGTTTTCCTATGTTTTGTGGATGTAAGAAAAGCATTTGACAGAGTAAACTACCTGAAGCTCTTCCTGAAGCTGCATAAAAGAGGCACACCCCTATATTTAATTGGCATTTTATATTACTGGTTCTCCACACAGAAATTCTGTGTCAAATGGGGTAACATATTGTCGCACACCTCTCGCTCCCTAAACGGGCTTCGGCGAGGGGGCATTCTCTCTCCATGCCTGTTTGATACGTACACAGATGCCTTGAATGTCAAACTGAACTCACTCCCAATCGGAATGAACTGTCAATGAAACAACTATAAACAACCTGTGTTACGCCGGCGATATGGTTTTCTGATTTCCCCATCAGTGCAAGGTCTACAACGACTCGTCGACACTTGCCGCAGTGTGATTTGATATCTTATACAACGAAACCAAGACCCAGTGCATGTCGCTGCTCCCTAGATCGCTTAAGCAAATTGCAGAACCACAAATTTTCCTCGGAAATCATCGGCTGGAATTCATGCACGAATTTCCGTATTTGGGTCACATTATCACAGACGACCTAAGACATAGAACAGAGGCGTCGTAAACTATGTGCAACTGGCAACATGATTGCAAGGAGGTTTGCCTTCTGTCACCGAGACTTGAAACTGCTGCTCTTCCGCTCGTATTGCTACAGCATCTATGGGTGTTCCTTGTGGACGAACTACACCAGGGAGACTATGAGACGTATCAGTGTTGTTCATAATGACATTTTGAGACGCCTCACAAACACTCCTCGTTACCACTCCGCCACACAGATGTTCACAGAAAACCACCTGGATAATTTGAAAATCATTGTAAGGCGAACAATGTCCAATCTGATCACCCGACTGCAAAACAGCAGCAATTCGCTCATTCAAAGTAACCTAAGTAGTGAAGCAAGAAGATCTAAATTGTGTGGAAGATGGGAAAATGAGGGGTTTGTTCCCTCAATGACTTAATCTCTGTTTTTGCAAATGCCATCTGCAGAATCTGTCACTATTATTGTATTGCTATGATTATTGTCATTGCTGGTATTTTCCTTTTTTCATTATTACTGTGATTATAATCAATATACTTTTTACATTCAATTTTTAACTATTCTCAATCTTAGTACGGGTATGACCATTATTTTGACTACCTTCTTTTATACTACCTCAGTAAATATGGATAGCGTCGATTAATCATTGTTTTTTTTGTATCATGTTATCTTATGTATCTAGTAGACTGTATGTTATTGTCTATTCTTTGTATGAAGCCTTGAGCTGAAAATAATAATAATAATAATTATTATTATTATTATTATTATTATTATTATTATTATTATTATTATTATTATTATTATTATTATTATTATTATGAGAATTATATTAACCTAGGCAGTTTTCTATTCCAAACTCCATTCTGATGACCCCAGATACAGTCCTTACAGTCTGGATTAGGGTATCTATTTCCTTGATGCTCTTACCCTACAGCTTTACGTCGTCCATGAACTTCAGATGGTTAATTCTGTTGCCTCCTTTCTCGAGTTGGTAACCAGCATCCATCTTCTGCGGTACTTATGTCGTGTAGTCCAGCGGCTTAGTGATGAAATTGTGCATTTTTTGCTACAAGCATGAAATTTTGCACAGAGGTGCCTTTTGATACCCTAGAAAGATAGATATGGAGACATTTGACAAAATTGGTTAAACCATTTTTTCGGCCATTTTGAAAAATGGCCGCCATAATTGTAAATTTCGTCTATCTTTGCTTGTTTTAGGCAACTGTCTTGAGAAATGTTTTTGGGGTCAAGGAATTCATTAAAACATATGAAAACACTCTAGGTCTCCTATTTTTGAAATTACTTGAAATCAGATTTATCAAATTAAATTAGCTTATTGAAAATTCTGTTTCTAAGATAGGTTTGTGAGGTATAGACAAAGAGGCAGGTAAATCGGTACTAAATTTATTACAGGTACTAAAGGTTTATAAGTACAGTGTGCGGACAGATATGTAGTGCCTGACCCACAAGAGAGAGAAAACTGGGTCTGAGCGAGCCAATTTGTGTTTTCTCATAGACATACACACATAGATAATATGTGAATTATACATTGGCAGAAAGGCCGGAGAATGTTCTACAGAATGGTATAAGGAACAATGCAGCTATGATGATTATACACAATATATACAGGAAAAACCATTGTCCTTACAAATACTCCCCCCACAGCCGCTAACCCCCCCCCCCCCCGAGACAATAATTATGTAATAATAATTGGAGGGCAATATGGGGTCAGGATGTCTAATCGCAATAGTATGCTGGAGGGCAGAGGTGGCCCCGAGTTCATGAGACCAGCTGTCGTCTGGGGGGTGGGAGGGCTCTCGACCTCTGAGTCCTTCGGAGGGCTGGGTGACAGGATTCCTCCCCTGGACCGGGTCCTGGGGGTTTCGACTGTTGTCTGTGGGCGGCCACGGCTCTGTTTGGGGACCTCAGGAAACCCGGGAAGTGTTCTGCTTTGTGTGGGCACCCTAGGACGTCTGCTGGGTTCCTCTTAGGTGTCGTCCTCGTTCATCAGGAATGTGGGCTTCAGCCTATTGACGAAGACTCAATCCTCGCGACCATGTATGAGGATGAGGTATGCCTTGTCCTTGAGGCGGAGGACATGGTAGGGGCCTCGATAGGGGCCTCGGTAGGGTCTCGTCAGCAGTGGGTGTTGTTCCGGATGAAGACGTGCTTGCAAGATGATAAGGCTTTGGGATGGAAGTGGCTTGTCCTGTCAGAGAAAGTTTTGAGGCAGGGCGGGAATTTCCCGGCAGTTTCCTGGAGCTTCACAATCAGGATGCCTGCATCATCAGTGTTCATCGGGAAGAATTCGCCAAGTACCGCCAGTGTTTCCCCGTAGTTCCTTGTAGACCTTCTCCGCCAGGGACACCTTGCCATTGGCCCAACGGGGTGTGAGAGGTCATGGATCACGTCGAACACGATCATCCTGCAGAGGCTGGGATCAACGGGCGGGAGCAGCCGGTGCTGGTGCCGCAGAGGAGTGTCATGCCAGAAGGTGTGAAGGGCACATCTTCCCACTTAAGGGAGGTGAGGGCCATGTGGTAGGCTGGTACTTCTAGATTGGCAGCTTGTTCCCGGGCAAGGCTCTAGTAGTCGATCCCGAGGTGGACTGTGCTGATCTCGACCCTCGATAGGGCATCAGCCACGGGATTCTTCTCGCTGGGGACATAGTGGACAGTGCAGCAAAACTCAGCGATGGCTGCAAGGTGCCTTGTTGCCTCGTGGACCAGGCATCGCCAACCTTGATGAAGGCGTGGACCAAAGGCTGATGGTCCGTCCTGATGGTGAAGGGGGAGCCCTCCAGGAGGTATCAAAAGTGGTGCACAGCCTGGTAGATGACCAATAACTTGCAGTCAAAAGCGCTGTAGCAGGCCTCGGCGGGCTTCAGCTTCCTGCTGAAGAGTGCGAGTGGTTAGGTAGACCCGTGAGTCACCAGCTCCAGGACAGCCCCGCAGACGACATTGCTGGCATCAGTGGTGAGTCGTAGGGGCGCGTTGGGGTCCTGGTGGGCGACGGTGGCGGTCCGGTGAGGGACATCTTTGCCTGATGGAAGGCATGTTGCTGCTCAGCTTCCCACACCAACTTCATCAGCTTCCCCTTCAGGACCTCTGTCGAGGGGGACATAGTGTGGGCGATGTCCAGAATGAAGCAGCTGTAATAATTCACCATGCCGATGAACTCCTGTAGGCCCTTGATCGTCGTTGGTGTTGGGAACTTCTCTACCGTGGCCACCTTCGAGGCCATGGGGCGCATGCCCGACACGGAGATCTCATGTCCAAGGAAGTCCACCTTCTCTGCACTAAAGATTCATTCATCGTAATGGACGACTAGCCCATTCTCTTGGAGACGCTTCAGTATGGCCCAAACACGGTGGAGGTGTTCCTCTGGGGACCTGGAAAAAATCAAGATGTCGTTGACATACAGACACAGAAGGGCAGGTCTCCCAGGATGCTATCCATTAGGCGTTGGAAGGTGGCTCTGGCATTCCTCAGGCCGAAGGTAGAGTAGGAAAAAATGTAGGACCCAAATGGCGTGATGATGGCTGTCTTGGTCACGTCCTCAGGGTGCACAGGAACCTGAAAATAAGATTTTAAGAGGTCCATTTTTTAGAAAACCTTCGCTCCGTGAAAGGCCCCGGTCAGGTCTTGCATGTTTGGCAGGGGTTAGTGATCAGGGGTCGTTGCCAGGTTCAGCCGACGGTAGTCCATGCAGGGCCTCCGGGTACTGTCCGACTTCTTTACCATGTGGAGAAGTGAGGCCCACGGGCTCGAAGCCTTCCTGCAGATACCCATACAATCCATCTCTGCGAAGGCCCTCTTAGTGTCCTGAAGGAAGTTCGGCGAAAGTCAGCAGAGCTTTGTTTGTGAGGGGCCCCGTGGTCGTGATGTGGTGGAATACACTATGCTTGGCCGGGGTCCCGGCCACCTGATGGAGTTCTGGCTAAATAAGTCGGGGAACTCCTGCAGAAGTTTTTGTGGAGCAGAAGTGTTTGTGGGGCGTGATGGAGCAAACAGTGGGTATGCCCGAACCTGCAGCGAGTGGGAGGAAGCAGCATATCCCTGTGTCAAGGAGGTGCTTGCGGCCCACGTCCACCAGGAGCCTGTGCTGCCCCATGAAATCCCCCCCAAAGGAAAGGGACCTTGACGTCCGCGACAGTGAACAGCCAGACGTAGTTGCACCCCAGGATGGAGATTTTTATGGACTTTGTGCCGTAGGAGCGGATGGGGATCCCTATCGCGTTAACAAGGGCGGTCGTAGCATCGGGAGGAGTGCAGCTGCGGTCATCTCCTGACAGCAGGAACACCAACTGCATCACCCCATTGTCGCCTAGCATCTTGCGGCTGTAGATCGCGTCGTGGACGTAGAAGCCTATGGGGTGTGGTTTTGACACGGTCGCAGCCATGGCTGATGATGGGGTTGGCTGCCTTCCCTGTTTTTTGACATGGAATATTTTAATGGAAGCTAGGAGAATGTCAGTTAGGAATAGCGTAAATATAAAAGAGAGTGAGAGAGAGAGAGAGAGAGAGAGAGAGAGAATTAGTCACAGGAAGAGTCTTGAACAGTAGCCATAACACACGCAAAGTTTTAATCTAAGCGCTCCCATAAAAATCTTCACCTGTGACATGACCTTTACACTCTCGCCGGAAACTCGACAGTTCCGGTGACGTCATTAGTTCCACCCACAAGGGGAGGAATTAAGTCAATTCATCACACCTAAAGGACGGCGTTAGATAATCCACAACTAATATGAATGACCAACAGACGGGACAAAAGCCGATCCCCGCCTATTCTAGGTGGGACATTCTCCTTTGTAGAATCTTCGAGAAGCCCAGCTGCGAAGGACAGCACGAGTTGGAAAAATAAAGGACCGCCGTACAGCCGTGACGAAAGTAGGTCAGCTACCAGAGATTCCCAGAGCTGTAGCGGTCAAGAGAAACTTCATTTTTTTGATTCGTAGTCCTGATTGTTAAATTTATAATTGTTACTGTATTGTTCTAGTGTGAATGAAGGAAGAAACTTGCACTGTGTCTCATTTAAACACTCGTGAGAGACTATACCACTAATAATAAATAAAGCAAGAAACGACAAAGGATATAAAATAAACCAAACCCAATAAAGAAGAGAACAACAAACAAAAACTCTACAAAATGGTGCCAGCTAGTGCAGAACCAAAGAAGACGTAAAAAGTGCAGTATGAAGAAAGAAAAATTACACATATCCGAACTCAGACGGCGAAGTGAATCATAACATTAACGAGAAAATTCGCGCTACAAATGTCAGCATAAGAAGTTAAATCATTTATAAACATTACTATTTAACCACAACGAGAACATTATTTCCCCAAGATAGAACAACCTGCGTGAATACAGCGAACAAGTGTTAAACAGTGGAAACCAAAAACTGTTAAAATTGAACCAGCAAATGAGTGCGCGGCAAAGACAACACATGTGAGAGGACAAGCAGCATAGTTACCAAAAGATTTTTTATACATTCTGTTAAAAAACGGATGAGTGCATTGCAAAATCCATGATAAACATTCCGTTAACGATCAACTTTACTACAGAATATTTTCGACAAGGTCGAGTCTTTGCCAAACAACGAAACAATTCAAGAAAAAAGTCAGCGTCAGTCAAGATTGATTTTGAAACACAACAGTTGAATTCGAGTGCCGACAACGAAGAAAGTGTAACCGAAATATAATTAAACAGGACGACAACAGAAACATACTGAAGTTGTGATGAAACCGAATTTTTTTATGCTCTCCGTATAAGAGTGTGTGAAAATTTGCTTTTTCTCTCTTAGGAAATATAAAACTTTTTTCATTCTCTCTCGACTCTGTCAGAGACAGCTCATACAATTTAAGACCAAAACCAGACAGACGCAGCCGAATCGAAATACTAACCCTAATAACACAACTAACGATAACCATAACAGTGCTAATAATAATAATAATAAAATAATAATAATAATAATAATAATAATAATAATAATAATAATAATAATAATAACACATTTAGATATAGAATAATGAATCAAGCAGCTGTAATCATTCAAGGAATGGTCAATCTTCAAAAACAAATTACTCAAATCAAGTGAACTATTCAGCTCAAGGAGCGAGACCAAAGGCAGTATGCGAAAACTGTGGGTATACAAATCCTTCCAGTAAGGAGTGCAGAAAGCCTAGAATCTGTACAATTTGCAAGAGGTTCGGCCATTTAACTAGAAACTGTTAGTTCAGTAATAAGGAAACCAATAAGGAAGTTGTAGAAATAAGTCGCCCTAATCCAAATAAGTCTTCAAGCCAGTAACAATTGACCCCTTCACAGAAGAAAGAAAATAAATCCCCTCAAGATGATGAAAGAGAAAAAGAAGGAATAGCTACAGTGGGTAGTAAAGTTTCATCCGCATTTTCCTATTTAGATAGCAGAGAAGTAGTATTCTCCATGAAAGAAGAAGAAATAAACAGAAAGGATCGGCCTATTGTAAAGATTCCAATAAATGGGAAGACATGTACTGCACTTAATAGATTCAAGCAGTACCGTAAATATAATAGATAAATCAACTTTAACCAGATATTTAGGCATTGCAAAAACTTTGATTCAGGGTCTAAATACAGAATGAATAGCGGGTAAACAAATTAGAAGTCTAGGAAATGTGAACTTAGAAATAGATATTTTGTCACACAAATTTTTTGAAAGTTTTGTAGTTCTACAAGACAGAATTTTTCCCGTACAAGTATTGTTCTCATTTAATTTAATGAGATGTGGAATAATACTAGATGGTCATGAAGGAAAGATTAGCCTGAAACAGGATAATCAGAAGAGCATATGTTTTACGCTTGACGAAGAAAAGTCTCACCCAAATCTGATCAATTTGTCTGAGACAGTTTCGACAAGCGAGAGAGACATACGGGAAAAGTAACCAGAACGAGCAAGATAAAATAGAAACAGATAGAAAAGAGGAGTTCTCACCATTACAGAATAAAGAATCGAATCAATGAGATGTGCATATAAGGATAATACATACTCAGATACAAGTAATAATGGTGATCACCGAAACTGAATATAAAGAAAATCAAGATGCCTATACAGATACCTATACAGATACATGTACTAATAAATGTAGCAATGTAGTAATGAGTTATGACATTGAAGGGGAAATACTAAATGAAGTATTACTATTAGATAAATAAATCAGATATAAATAGTATTATAGAAGTAACAGAAGAAACCACAGAAAATGCAGAGCTTTGTTATTTTGCAGACATAGAAGGAAGAGATATGTTGGGTTAGCACAGCTGATGAAAATAAAGTACAATAATACTCAATAGAGCTGTAACTTTAAATCCAAAATGCTTAACAAAAATATATTTAAGAGCAAAAGAGAAAGTAAGGGATAAAGATGTTCTATTATTGAACGACGAATTGCCAGTTTTTGTCAGAATGAATAATTCATTAGTCCACATGAATGGTGATAATTGTGAAGCTTATGTCCAAACTATTCAGATAACAAACTAACACTATACGCAGGCCCTGTCTTTTGCACAGGAATACCTATTAACAATCCCTTACTAACAGTAGAATAAAAAGCATTTTTCTCTATAAATGGCAAAAATGCTCAAATAAATCAAGAAGTAAATAAAAACATATTTTCCAGAAAATAGAAACAAATTAATTCAAGTATTAGAAAAATACAGAAATGTAATAGCTGTAAGAGGAAATAAACTAGGAAGAACAGATGTTCTACAACATAAGATTTTGTTAGATGATGGAGCCAAGCCATTTTCTATTCTTAATTACAGATTACCAATAAGCCAGAGACCCATAGTAACTGTCGATAATTTGATAGAGGAAATGAAAAGAGATGGAGTAATAATTCCTTCTAAATCTCCATATATTTCTCCATTGTTACTTGTTCCAAAGAAAGATGGCAGTTGGAGACTTGTAATAGACTATAGAAAGTTAAACTCCTGCACAGTTCCAGATAGAATGCCGATGCCGGTAATTCAAGATATGTTAGCTCAATTAGGAGTGGCCAAAATATTTTCATCTTTAGATCTGCTTAGTGGATATTGGCAAGTTCCTCTAGGTGAAGAATCCAAATAATTCACAGCCTTCAGCACACATAAAGAACATTTACTGTTTGAAGTACTAATGCTATTTGGACTCCTTTAACGTTTGTTAGATTAATGTCACAAATTTTAGAGATATAGAAAATGTTGCAGTATACTTGGACGTTGTTATCCTTTTTGGTATTGACTTAGAAAGCCATCCCAGAACGTTAGAATTGGTCCTCGAGAGATTAAGTATTGCAGGACTAAAAATTTTAAAGAAATGTCAGTTCCTGATGAAGTCATTAGAATACTTGGGTCATATAATTTGTGAAGACGGACTGCGCATGCAGGCAGGTAAAATAAAGGCAATAATTGATTATCCCTCTCCCACTAATTTGAAGGCATTAAGAAAGTTCCTAGGTTTGGTTGGATATTATTGGCCTTTTATAAAAGGATTTGCTACTATGGCTAAACCTTTGACAGAACTAACCAAAAAGGATGTTAAATGTGAATGGAACAATGAACAAGAATCAGCTTTTCAAACATTAAAGAGTAAAATGACCAGGAACCCTGTTTTGGTCTACCCAGATTTTTCAAAAGATTTTTATTTAGCTTGTGATGCCTCGAGTACAGGGCAGGAGCTGTATTGTTACAAAAGGCCAAAACTAAGATGATGTCAGTATATTATACTAGTGAAATTTTAAACCCAACGGAAAAACCCTATAGTACCACAAAAAGAGTGTTTAGCGTTATTTTGGGGTTTAAAGAAATTTAGACACACTTTTAGGTCATAAAGTTAATGTGCTTACTGATCACAAAACCATTTGTGATTTGTTAAAAAAAAAAAAAAAAGGAGAACTTTTACCAATAGTTGATTCATTAGTGTATTAAGAGTTTGCTCCAGAATTCAGATATATTCGAGGGAAATATAACACCTTGGCAGATGCATTATCTAGATCTCAAGAAGAAACAGAAAAATGCATCACAACTAATACCTTCTGTTTTAGTTGTCAAGTTGTAGATTTAGATTTAGAAAGGGGGAAAATACAACGAGAAAACAATGCAGAAATCAAACAGATAGTAGAACAGCTATTACTTGATGAATTCTTAAAACCTGATTTTCTGTTAATAGATGGTATGTTGTATAAAATACCGACGGAGAAAAATGGTTGTTCTCGACTATATATCCCAAAAACACTAACCGCAGAAGTTTTAGAACTAACACACTCATATAAGTTAACAGGACATCCAAGAATTAAAAAGACAAGAATCATAACCAGAAATTATTTTTAGTCAAATTGTAGTGAAGATGCCAAGAACTTGGTACAAAATTGTGTAGTTTGCAATCAACATAAAGGTAACGTAAATCCAAGAGCTCCACTTAAAAAATATCCATCAGAATTTAGGTCCATTTCCCAGTACTAGGAAATAAGCAAACTATCTAACACGAGATGTAGAAATAATACCAGTAAGAAACAAATGCTGCTACCGAGGCAGAAGCTCTTAAATCTAGAATTATCACAAGACATTCATGTCCGCAAGTTCTTCTTTCTGATAACGCTGCAGAGTTTACTTGTGATCTCTTAAAGAAAATATGTGAATTTTATGAAATAAATAAATGTCAAATAACCGCTTATAAACCAAGTTCTAATGGAGCAGTGGAATGAACTAATCGTAAAATAAATGATATCCTGAAAACTTTAGTGAGCCCACGGACAGAAGACTGGAGCTTAGCCCTGGAAGACGTCCAATTCACATTGAATAATAATATAAATGAAACTATAGGAAAATCCCCACATTATTTGCTATATGGTTATCAGAAAAGGATGTCAAATACATTGTTAGACAATGCAACACCACCCAAACATACTAATAACTAAGATGACTATGTTGCATGGAAAACCAGACGTACTTAATTAAGAGACCTTCATGAAAACACGAGCTAGACTGAAATACATACATAATGTTCATGCAAAGTACCATAATGAGAATACCACTAAACCAGACATTACAGTGGGTACTCAAATTTATGTTCGGAATCACGTGCCAGAAGATCCAAATGTAAAGGTTTCTCCCAAATTCACTGGACCACATAGAGTAATAGGAGTGTTAAAATTGAACAAATATAGAGTAATTAATGAAAGTGATCTAAAGGAAAAGGTAGTTCACTGGATTCATGTAAAGGTAGTGAAAACGGATCCATAGTCTACTAAAGATATAGATAACTTAAGAAACTAAAATACTGTAGAAAATCCAATTACAACAAGGCATAATCTAAGATACAGAAAGAGTTAAATATATGTCTATACATATATGTAAATAGTGTTGGACTGAAAATACCATAAGTATGATGTATGTAGTGCAACTATGTCTATATATATAGAAAATCTGATAAAATCTATTCTTGCTGATGCAAACATGTGGCTCATCATAGCACTATACTCGGTTTTTTTCCATCTGTCCACCCGCCTGTGGTGTTTGCGTATGGTAACACTACGTCCCAGGCTTTAGATAGTTACATTCAGCTTACATTCAACAGTCATAATATCCTATTTCGAATATTAATGGTGTAATTCGCATACAGTAAATTATTAAAAAACTTTTCAGTTGCAAATGTACACCTAGATATCCTTTTATTTACCTAAAACTTACACATATCGTAACTATCTAAAGCCCGGGACGCAGTGTTACCATACGCATACACAACAGGCGGGTGGACAGTTGGAAAAAAAACAGAGTATAGTTATAATTGAACTCATCTCTTCAGAGGTGGAGATAAGGAAGGGTGCCTTGTTGCAAATACATGGAAAAGTCAAAATTATAAAGGACCTAGGAATAGTTAGTATATAGATATAGCAACAGTGCTGAACAGTGAAAATGAACTAAAAGAAAATCAAAGTGGCATTAAATCAATTCTACAAAGGAATAATAACAACAGTGCTTTGTCATTATTGGAAAAGTTAAGTCACAACATCGAAAAGACACTAAGCACAAGGTCAAAGAGATCCCTTTTACCCTTCATTGGAACTGCTTTAAATCAACTTTTCGGTTTAGCAACAGAAGCAAATGTAGAACAAGAAAAGGAAAGAATCGATAGACTGGAAAAGTGGGCGGCCGCGAGGGGTACAGTGATAAATAAGTGATTTCATACCTCTCACAATGAAAATGAAGAACAAATAGAAAAATTAAAGGTTTTTATAAAGTGAAATGATGTTACAGGAACATAAAGACATGCTCAATGCTGTCTTACTTGCTTACAAAGGTATTTTGAGCCCAACACTAATCACTCCAAAAGAATTAGAAGATATTATTAAGTTCTATGTAATTTAAAAGCATTGTACATCATTAATTATACATGAACCATACCTTTTCACTGAATATAAATTCAACAAACATGTACCATATTAGAATTACACATATGAATTCGATAAGTTTAAATTGTCTCAGTTAGAATTAAAGAAACTTGAAAACTTGAACTATGTTGATGACTATGGTTTTTTACAAGCAACAAATTTCGCCAGTTTTATCATTAGTAAATCTGGTGGTAATAGTAGTCACTATTGTTTTGTTTATCATAATAGTGAGGCATTTGATTATCAAAAAGATACAAGGGATATTGACAGAAATTAAAAGAAATGAACCATAATTGGCATTTAATGTCCACATTATTTCTTATATATTATTGTTTTCATATGTTAAGTATTCTGAGTGTTCATTTATTATGCTTATGATTTGATGCACTTATAATTTAATATGTTTGACATTTATTATGACTATTTTTAATGATATTTTGATGAACTTATGTCTTTTCATCTACAGTTGGAGAAACAATTTTTTGCATTTATTGTCAATCCTTATTATGTCCATTTTTATTATGTATATAAACTGAGTGATGTAATGATAGCTAGGAGAATGTCGGTTAGGAATAGCGTAAATATAAAAGAGAGAGAGAGAGAGAGAGAGAGAGAGAGAGAGAGAGAGAGAGAGAGAGAATTAGTCACAGGAAGAGTCTTGAACAGTAGCCATAACACACGCAAAGTTTTAATCTAAGCGCTCCCTTAAAAATCTTCACCTGTGACATGACCTTTACACTCTCGCCGGAAACTCGACAGTTCCGATGACGTCATTAGTACCACCCACAAGGGGAGGAATTAAGTCAATTCATCACACCTAAAGGAGACGTTAGATAATCCACAGCCAATATGAATGAGCAACTGGCGGGACATGAACTTATCCCCGCCTATTCTAAGGTGGGACATTCTCCTTTGTAGAATCTTCGAGAAGCCCAGCTGTGAAGGAGAGCACCAGTTGGAAAAAGAAAGAACTGCCGTACAGCTACCAGAGATTCCCAGAGCTGTAGCGGTCAATAAAACAAACAAAAACTCTACAATATGAGAGGGGGATTCGCACCTCCTGGCATACTTCCCAAACTTCCTGTGGTAAAAGCGCCAGGGTGCGTTGTCACCTCACTGCTGCGTAGGGCCCTTCCTCTGGTGTACGGCGTTCACAAACGTTGTTTCGGGATCTTCCATCATCAGGCAGTTGGTCGATGGCGGGGCAGCGAGTTTGGTGGCCCTGGCGGCCTCATTCAGCTTCTGGGCTTTGTTGACCAGCTCCTCCTCGGGTAGGGTCTCGGCGTCGGGAATCTGCCCACGAACCTCCGGGGACAGTTGGCGGAGCAATATCTCACACGAGCGGCTGATCTGCTTTTTCTGACCTTTCATGCCGATCTCTGGTAGCTGATGAAAACCCATCAACTTGTCCAAGGCATCCTTCAGGTCAGCGTCGAGCATCGGGTTGGTGACAAGGTCGAGGACACATGCGGCTCTCACATGAATGGGAATGGAGTAGGTGCTGACGAGCTTCTGCTTCAGTTTGCTGAGGGTGACTGGGCTTGTCTGTGAGTTCACCCACGGGGATATGCGGCTATAAACCTCCTCCAGGAAAGCTGCTATGACTATGTCGGCTTTGAGCACTTTGTCCGAGAGCCCCGCAATCCTGAATTGGCCTTCTGCCCAGTAGAACCATGAGGGTGGGTCCTGTGTGGAGAAAGGCAGCAACCTGACAGCCTGGGCAGTGGCTGTACATAAATGCACAGCGGAGGTCTGTGGGTCGTGGGTAGCCTCCGAGGAACTGTCTGCTTCAGTGGAGCCTGGCATTGTCACCTCACTCAAATCAATAGACGGGAGTCGTAAATAGTGGGCCAAACCGTTCGTGAAACGCCAAAACACACTTGGGGAAGATGTGCCATATTGAGTCCGCTAATGGCGTTGGTTTGTCCGTGGAGAGGAACTTTCAGAGACCTAGACTGTGGCGCCATAATAAGTCCACTAAAGTTCTCTGAAGGTGAGCACCTGAAATAAGTCCGTTAATGGCCGAGCCAACACCGCTGTGTCACTGTCCAATCTGGGAGGTCACCAGTTGTGAGGTATAGACAAAAAGGCAGGTAAAGCAGTACTAACTTTATTACAGGTACAAAAAGTTTATCAGTATAGTGTGCGTACGGAGATGTCGTACCCGACCTGAGAGAGAAAAAACTGGGTCGGAGCGAGCCAATTTGTGTTTTCAAATAGACACATATACATAGATAATATTGGGTACAAACATTGAATAAATGAGAATTATACACCGGCAGAAAGGCCGGAGAATGCTCTACAGAATGGTATGAGGAACAATGCAGCTATGATGATCATATACAATATATACAGGAAAAAGTGTTGTCATTACAGGTTAAATAGTAAATGTAATGAGTAAACCTATGTTAAGAAATAAACAAAAATCCATAGACACTAAAATATCTCCATTGTGAAGACACAAATATAGTTTCCATAGTGTTACCATAATTATGGAGAAAAGAAATTGAAATCCATATTCAAATTTAATAATTTATACCAGAATTCTATCAACTATGGTGAATTAAGTCTTCTTCGAAGTTCTTTACAATGTGTTACTTTACTCCTAAATTCGTCATTTTCGCATGATACAGGGCAGTAGTACACTTTAGTGATGCCCTGTAGCGTTTGCATCTCTCCTTGCAACCCTTTGTACAGCCGGCATGTAAAAAATTCTCAGCAAGACTTGGATGCCTGTGCGAGGGTTGTCCACTTTGGTTCCCATTGGTCATTGGCATTTCTAGTCCATCCGCAGTGGCTCGAGTCTGGAAGTAGTGTTGATGGTGTAAGGACAACGTCCCTTCACTATTTTTATCCCACCGTAACAACATGCTAAATTCCAATATAGATCATCTTATGCAGAATTCTCTGGCCTTTCCGCCGATATAATTATGTATTTTACAAACTGTCTGCATTTATTTATTTAGTATATGTACTCGTGAGAAAACAAAATCGACTGGCTCCAAGTCAGTTTTCTCTCAGTGCGAGCCGGGTGCTACTTATCCGTCCGCTCCTGTCATGTCAACCCAGTTCGTCTGTAATAAATCATCAGTACCCAGTTACCTGTCTCTCTCTCTCTTGCCCTCATAATGGTACCAACACAAGCCTGTCCCTATACATATCCTCCTTGATGCACTGCTCTTTGAACATGTTCCTTAAGAGTAGCTTTTGTAGAGGGAATATTTTCTTTAGACCTATTCCTCTCTGTAAATAGGTGTTGTCTAGCTCCAATTACTTCTGCTATAACAAATCGTTCCATTACATTAAAATCACTCTCAATAATGTTAGGAACATATGATAGCGTATGGAATGTTGGTGTAACTTTGGCAAATGCCTTCCAAGTCTGCCAAGCACTTTTCTTCCTAATTCCACCAAAGGAGGACACAACATCACAACCAGTTATGCTATGGAACATTGGTAGACTGCTGGATTTCAATGACCCAAGATGTGTAGCTATATCATGTGCTGGGAGGTAAAGAAAGATCTTTTCCGATCTTAAATGCTATCCACACCTCATCAAGAGCAAGTTGGTTAACAAAAGCTATTGCCAAAACTACTTCATTTGTATCAACTGTTCTCAAAAGTGCTCTCTTGCATCCATCAGATGTAAAATCATTCTGGAGTCAGCCTCTTAATGCTTACATGGCTGTGATCTGGCTGTTTCATATTCTGTGTTGCAAAGGACTTTTTGTCCAGATGTTGCAATAACCTTATCGCTCTCAATTGACATTGATTGCTCTGAAAAATATTCAAACAGTTCAGTTTTGTTTTCATCAGCTCAGAGAAACACTGCAATTTGGCTGGAATTGTAGTGTTCCCTTGTCCAAGTCGTTTTACACCTCTTCCACGATGTTTTCAATGAATCCATAAGGTATTGCTCCCACACGAGGTCTATTCTACTGGTACTTTGCTCTAACTGTTTCTGGAGATGCAACAAAAAGACATCTTTGACATATGCTGCAAATGTTTTAGAAATGCCAGGGTTTAGTACATTAGCTATTGCAGCTCCCTTGTGTCTACAGGTGGACGAATATCAGTTGGCAATATATACTCCTCTAAACGCTGAAAACGATTTGATTTCATACAGGGCGGGAGTTTCCCCAAATGTGATATGGGTGGAAGGTAAGGTTGATTTTCATAACTGAAGAAATCCTCAAGATTTCCCTCTCTTGGCTGGCATGAAATGTAAAGTCTTGAAAACAAATTAGGGTAGTCACTTTGTAAACTAGCAACTTGTGCTTTAGATAAAGGTGTTGTCTTTTTGAACTGGCAGGACATCAGGGGCATCTTGATTTTCTTGACATGATCAAAAAGAGGGACTGTTCTCTCAACAAATCTTATTTTAATATAGGTTTGATATTGAACCTCCCAATGTTTTCGGTTTTTTCAATAGTGTTCATAACTGAGGCATCTGCAATATTTTTGCTGTGCATTGTAACAAGATCATTACTGTCTTCCAGGAATGGTTGACCATAGTCTTCAATAACTTCCAATAGCAAATGGGCATCTGTTCATCGTGCTATAAGGCTTCACTGAGTGTGTGTTGGATACCTGGTGCTCATTTTCCAACACTATCTCAAATGCATTTACTTGTCTTGCAACCTCAGGTTATGGAGGAAAGATCTGGTTGTTGCATTTGACAACGTTCATGAGGGTTGCTTGTGAGAGAGAACGGAAGTGATTGGAAGTTTAAATGTTTTGTATGGTTGATATGTCGTGTTTTGTGTTGGTAGTGCTGTTAGGATCATGTAGTATGTATTTATGCCTGTGGTTTTCCAAAAGAGAGCAGAAGAGAGTAAGAGAGAGAGAGAGAGGGAGGGAGCATAAGTGGTGGATGGATAGTTAGCAAGTGGTTTGCTTGTTGGGCGATCGGCTAGGTTGTCTGCTGGCGCGATTGCTGGGTCAGTCAGTCAATCGGTTATGAACAGTCATAAAAGGCAGTGGTCTTAGAGATCAGCAGTCTGTTGAGGGTCAGCTGTTACTGTGTGATTTGATTGATTTTGGTGTTGTATAGTTGTTGTGCATGTGTCTGTCTGGTTTTCGTTGAGCTAAAGAGTTTCTGTTGTATTTGATTTTGTGTTTTGATGTTTGTGAGTTGTTTGTTGGAGACAGTTTTGGTGGTTGTTTGTGTATTGATTTGTCAGGTTGTCGTTGATGTTGTTGGTGTTGTTTTCGAGTTGATGTTTGTTATGTAGTGATTATTGTGTTGTATTGGAGTTGTGGTATGGTTTCGGTGTTTGTTTGTTCTGATGTGTTGAAATTCAGCAGTTATTTGTGTCTCGACGACTATATCCAGCAGACATCACAGTTTCTCGCCTGAAGTCAGTCATATCTGGTGAGTAAATGAGTGTGAGAGTTTTGTTTGTGTCTGTCAGAGAACCAATTGTCCTATCGGTAAATATTATCGTAAAGGGGAAAGTGTGGTTGGGGGAACATTGATAGTCAGTACGACTAAAGTGACCGTGGGGAGATATGCTTGCTTTCTTTGCTTGCTTGTGATCCTGCCACATTATTTTTGGTGCCCAAACAGGGACTGCTGGTGTGGCAGCTGCAGAACGATTGGTATAGTGAGTTGTGTGACTGGTAAAGAAAATAAGCATGGAAGGTTTGACTGAAGTAGAGAGCCTGAAGGAGGAGTTGCGGTTGTTGAGGGAAGCTAAGGAAAGAGTGGAACAAGAGTACAAGAGGATTAGGATTGAGAATGGGGAGTATAAGAGGGAATTGGAAGGGTTGAGAGGAGCAATGAGGAGTGCAAAAGAGAGAATGAAAGAGGGAGTGAAAGAGGCCAAGCAGCAGGTGGTTGAGAAGATGGATGAAAAGTTGGGATCGATGGTGAGTAATGTGCAAGAGATGATGAAGGAAATAATGAAAGGGTTTTTTGGAGAGGGAGTGTCGGAGGTAGGTCTCCTGGGTCTTGTAATGGGACAGGAGTGGTAAAGAAAGTGGTAGAGCGAATGGATGAGAGTATGAGTGAAGAAAGTGATATGGTTGAGGCAAGTGAGGGGAAAAAGGAGAAGACACAGGATAAGGAGAAACCTGAGCAGAAGGATAAGAAGGGAGTTAAAAATAAGAAAAGGGCTAAGGGAAAGAAGATTAGTAAGAATGATGGTCAGGATAAGAAAAGGACGAATGAAGATGAAAAAAGGAAGAGTATGGAACAGAATGAGAGTGATCCAGATAGCGATGAGTGAGAACAGGTCGGTAGAGAGAACGGTAAGAGCATAATCAAGAGTATGGATGTCATGGAAGTGGATTCATTGTATTCAGAAGAGGTTAAGAGGGGTCAGGATGGAAGTAGTGGAAGTGAGAGTGAGAATGAGCGAGAAATACGAAAAGCTGTGTATATGAGAGAGGTACCCCGATGTGCAAGGTATAAGGAATGTGGTAGTAGGGACATAGGGGACTTTTTTAAAGAGTATGAGAAATATTGCATAGCTAAGTATGGGAATAATAGGAGAGTCTGGGTTAGAGAGTTAGGGAACTTTTTGACAGGGTTCTTGTAGACATATATAGGATGGTGATGAGTATAGGAGATGTGTCATATGAAAGTATTAAAAATAGGATTATGGAACAGGCTAGGAGGGTAATAGTATAAGCGGAAGAATGATTTTGAAGAGGCCAAAATGAATGTTGGTGAGTCAGTCTTTGTATGTATGACAGCTGGAGACATTAGCTAGGAAAAAGTTTGGAGACGAGGGAATAAATGAGCGTAAAGATTAGTGAGGAAATTATTAGCGACTGTGGCTGAGAGTGTATATGAGTTTATAAATCTGAAACATAAGGAGAAAATGAGATGGACGAATGAGAGGTTAATGTGGAATATCTTAGATAGTTGGGGATTACAAGCTATATAAGTGATGAAAGAGAGCAGAAGTGTCAGTGTCAGGACCGAAGTAAATGAGGGCATACCTGAATTTAAGAGCTATAGGGATGCAGTTTTAGAAGGGCCGAGGCAGATGGCAGAGCAAGTGGTTGATAGGAGCATTAGAGCAAGCAATGTAAGTGTGGTAAAACCTAAGAGAGATTGAAGTGCAAGTTTTGGAGGGTTAGGGTCAGTAAGCTGTGAGCGAGAGCAGAAGTGTTATAGATGTGGGAAATCAGGGCATAAGAAGAATGAATGTCGGTGGGCGTTAGGAGCTTGTTTCGGGTGAGGGAAAAAGGGTCATTTGGTTAGTGAGTGCCAGAGAGATAGGGAAATTAAATGTTTTAGATGTGAGCAAACAGAGCATATAGCTAGTGGATATCGTGGTACCCATTATAAACGTGGTTTGCGGCAACTGTGAAAAGAATGGGCATTATGCTAGGATGTGTAAGAACAGGGTGCAAGTGTGCTGAATGTGGAATGGAAGGTCATGTAGCAAGTGTGTGTAGGCGAAAGAGGATGAGTCAGACTGGAAATTTGGGAAACTTGGTGTTAAGGGGATTCACTTGGGTGGGTTCTCTAGTGTGCGGCCAAAGTATGTTCAGGAGGATGCAATGAGTGGGTGGTTGAAAGTAAATAAATATGAGCTGAGCATCAGTGAACAAATGGCTTTGGGGGATCGACAATTAGTATTGGTTGAGTATGGAAGAAAGCGGATGAAAGTAAAGAAAGAGAATGAAAGGGAGAAGTGAGAATTACACGATAGAGGGGTTAGTGTTAGGGTAAAAATGTTGGATAAAGCATGAAATATAGATAAGCCTGAGGGAATGGAAGGTACTTATGCAGGTTTAGTGAGATTTCAACAGGAAGGGAATCGAGTAGTAAGGACGTGGTTGGCAGTATGAATGAGTCTCTTCGGGAGTTTGGCAGGAATATAAATGAGGTGAGTGATTTAGTGGCAGTGTTACGAGAGATATTCGGGCAAGAGTTAGAAGGGGTAGATGAGATAGTGAATGGGATTTTGGAGGACACTACCCCTCAGTGGAATACCCGAGAATTGAACTCGCGGCCACCAAGGTGGTACGCCAACACCATACCGACCATGCCACTGAGGCGCATTTGTACAGTTGTTGTGCGTGTGTCTGGTTGTTGTTGAGCTAAAGAGTGTCTGTTGTATTAGACTTTGTGAGTTGTTTGTTGGAGACAGTGTTGGCGGTTGTTTGTGTATTGATTTGTGCAATGAGTTGTGTTTTTGAGTTGCTGTAAGATTTATTTTGTTGTTGATGTTTATGTAGTGATTTGTGAGTTGTATTGGAGTTATGGTATGGTTTCGATGTTTGTATGTTCTGGTGTGTTGAAATGCAGCGGTTATTTGCGTCTCAACGACTATAGCCAGTGGACAACACAGTTTCTCACCTGAAGTCATTCATATCTGGTGAGTACATGAGTGTAAGAGTCTTGTTTGTGTCTGTCGGTGAACCAATTGTCCCGTCGGTAAATAGTATCATAAAGGGGTAAGTATGGCTGGGGGAACATTGATAGTCGGTATGACTAAAGTAACTGTGGGGAGATTTGGTTGCTTTCTTTGCTTGTTTGTGATCCTGCTACAAGGTCCGCCTACTGTCCACTTTCTAAGAGCTACTGGATTTTGTGTCCCTCCCATTGCACCACCTTGTCACTACTAAAAGTTTTTGGTCCTGCATTTGTAAAGCACTTGTACCTTTGTTTGTTTGTATGGTGTTTTTGTTGCATGGAACCAGTGGTTATTCAGCAACGGGACAAACAGCTTTACGTGACTTCCGAACCACGTCAAGAGTGAACTTCTATCACCAGAAATACACATCTCTCAAGCCCTTGTACGCACTTTGAAATATAGTTGAAAGGTTGCTGCACTGTAATTCTGCCGATTTTCCTGACTTTTCACAAAAAGAAAAAAAAATACCAAGGGTACTACGTGAGTAAACAATGTCCCGTTTTCGGATATATTTTGTGGAACTAACTTCAGATGATTATATTGTTGCCTAAAGTTTCTTTTCTGGACTTTTTATCATAGTATTACTAAATTTTTTAAAACACGATTTATGTCATAATGTGCTATTACTTTTGATACAGATATCCAGCCGGATATGCAGGCATGCTATATCCCTTATTATTATTCGTAGAGAAAGAAATAAAGCATTATTCTGAAAAAAACGTTTCCTGGGGGTTCTAAAGACGGTCTACTTTTCTTCTGCGATGAACAATAGAGATGATATTAGGGGTGGGATTCCAAATATGCTCTCATGTTTCGTCTAAGATTAAAAATAACGATGATATTGCGGTTCAAACAATGCCTGCCTATGGTTGCCCACAGCCAGGCCACCTGCTAGTTATTAAAACTATAAAGCCTAGTGTGTTTCCATGTTTTACAGAATTCCTTGGCCCCAAAAACATATGTTACCACACCAAAATTGTCATTTCAGCATCTTAGAAGCAAAGATAGACGAAATTAGCAATTATGGTGGCCATTTTGAAAAATAGCCAAAAAAATGGTTTATACTTTTGTCAAACGCCTCCATATCTATATCTTTTTAGGGTAGCAAAAGGCACCTGTGCAAAATTTCATGCTTGTAGCAAAAGATGCACAATTCAGCTCAAAATTGTCATTAAGCAGCTGGACTAGTGGGAATCATGGCTACTACATATTACGAAAAGTAGTGTGGACAGGGAGTCACCCTCGAAGATCCCTCTCCTGGTGTTAACCTCTGCTAGCCTTATTCCAGAGTTTTTTTTAAGTATTGTATTCCAGTTGTGCATTGTATATTTTAGTAAGCTAATGGTGTTTTTCTCTGGCCCATATATTTCCTGACATTCTATTAGCCACCTATGATATCATGTCGAAGGCTTTCTTGTAGTTAAAATTATTATTATATTATATATTACAGTTATCTATTCCTAGCCAGGGGGGTTGGTGTGTTTAATGAGCCTTTCCTAGCTGTCTTGTTCATGCTCCCTTCTCTATTCCTTTGCTTCTCATCTTTCTGTATATGGTCTTTTGATCTGCTCCCAGGCCTTCCTCTTGTGCATGTCCTTAACACTTCCATTTCCATAATCACCTCTTTGACATGTTGCCCATCTCAATCCTTCCCCCCATCAGGTGCCCAAGCCACTTCATTCTTGATGAGGAGGGGGGATAATTAGCGACATGATCCAAGAGAGATCACGGAAATGGAAGAGCTAGAAACACACTGAAGAGGAGGTTCTGTCTATGAGAAGCTGGAGTGATTGCATTAAAATGACATAAGGCATAGTCTAATGAACGACACAAGATACAGACAGCTTGAAAAGGCTCATACACATAGTGACCCCAAGTAGGGATGTAGCTAATAAGTACTATTATTATATGTATTATTATTATTATTATATTAATGTTATTGTATTACTTCGAAGGTTTAGATTCCTCTGATTTTGAGTTAGTGAAGCCTTCTTACATAATTTGGGCGACAATTGATATTTTTGTTTGAATGCTCACATTTGTAATATTTTTCGACAATATTAACTTTCCTTGTAACTGTTACCTTAAAATTTTTTTTTTTTTTTGTGGACTGAGCAGGTTTTGCCAACAGTCGTTACATTTGGGGTGTACTGTTGTCACAGTTACAGATGCTTGATCTGGAGACAGACCATCTTTGGTTGCTATTAATTTTGTGGCATGGTTACAATTGCAAGTTTCTACAGCCAGAGAAATATCTGGTGCATAGCCTGAAATTCCTGTTTTGACTTGATTATGGAGCTGGATCTAATGACCTGGCGCTGTAATAGTATTTTTCGGTTTATTTCATAAGATTTACTTATTTGGAGTAAGTTCTACCAACTGAATTTTCTGTGGCACTTCAGTTAAGCAGACTCTTTTCCTTTCTAAATGTGGCGTATATTAAGATTTTTTTAACATTATATTTTCGAGGATAACATACTATATTTTCGAGGATAACATACTATCGTCTTCACAACTCATTCTTTGCCTTAGCACACTTTCCATGTTGCCTTGCCTAGTCAAATAATAGCCATGTATATTTACCTTCTCAATGTTAGCAATCATCTTGTAGTTTTCTAACTGAAGTGTACTAGTCATGCTTTCAACCATTCAAAAGGAATTCAGACAATAGCTAATATTTTAGCCTTTAAGATATCACCTCTAAATCAATTTCCAGCACACACCTTAGAAACATTTTACATTCATAGCACGTCCAATGGGTTCCGCCTATTTTTACTGTCATGTTTTTTACCTTGTACATGAAGTGAAGTTATATCATTGCATATTTTTATATTCAGCATACAAATCTTGACTAAAAGACAATACCAAGTCATTGCTGTTGTTGAAAGAGTAAGAAGAAATTCAAAAGAGGAGTCGCACAAATAAAATTTATTGATACATCATAATTCACTTTCATGTGTTATACATTTGTTACCTTATGGCATCAAACAAGTGCATAATACTATTCACCCAATTTATAAAATTGATAATCAGTTGTATAAAAACATTTAAATAAACAATATTTATTTGTATACCAGACCACTACAAAAGTTTACAAACAAATAATACTATGTATGAAATTATATAAAAACTTTTACCATTTTAAACCCCATTTTAAACCCTTCATAACCAACTGATCCTGTAACTATGCATCCTGATATTTATTCAACATGGCAAATAACAAAAACAATCAGAAATACATTAAGCACAACACTGCTATGCTGTAACACAAAATTCTTGAAGGTTGAATCAGTTTAATATGAACGACCAAATAGTGTATAATACTGTGGCTTGGTGCTGCATGATGGATGAATACAGGAAAGACCTTTGACATCTCCAGGCTGAACAAAAGGTATGCAAAGACCTTTGGCTCCCATTGCAGGAGCTCCTGGTTCAGCTGCCTCTTCACGTGCAGAATCTTTCTTTATGGCATCCTCACAAGCTTCATGACCACAGAAAGGAGCCAGCATAATATTACCCTGATCAAGATTATCAGTAAACTCTTTCCATGCCTTCACTACAACCTTATGTTTCTCCAGATCAGTGCGTGCATTTGCCAACATGCTGTCGTGGATAACATTCAAGAGGGCTGGTATCTCGGTTGTAGCATTCTTTTGAATTAAAGCTTGCTTTTCTCCACTATCCCTCCTGACTGCAAACACCTGTCCTGCAGCTACTTCACGAGGTCCAAGTTCAAGTCTCAGAGGAACACCTTTTAATTCCCAATGATTGAATTTCCAAGCAGGTGTCACATTGTCTCGAAGATCACAACGTGCTCGGACTCCACAAGCTTTAAGCTCCTCTGTTAATTTACTACAGGCATTATAAATATCTGCTCTCTCTTGCTCTGATGTTTTTACAGTAATTCCTACAGGTAATACTACTGCCTGGATTGTGGCAACACGTGGAGGCAACACCAAGCCCTTGTTGTCACCATGTACCATGACCATGACTCCAATGGTTCTAGTAGTTAGGCCCCAACTATTCTGGTAGCAGTACTGCTTTTGTTGGGTTTCTGGGTCTTCAAATACAATATCAAACATCTTGGAGAAATTTTGACCAAGGTGGTGAGAAGTTGCACCCTGGATTCCTCGACCACTTGCAGAGACAAAGGCCTCCACTGTTGTTGTATAGTCACCACCAGCAAATTTTTCTTTTTCAGTCTTTCGTCCCTTGACTACAGGAACAGCTAGAAGATTTTCATAAACCTGTTCATAGAAATCAAGAATCTGGTATACTTCTTCTTCTGCCTCTGGTTTATTGGCAAAGGTTGAATGACCCTCTTGCCACAAGAATTCACGAGTTCTCAAGAAAGGTGTTGGCTGCTTGAATTCCCATCGAACAACATTATTCCACTGATTCAATTTCACAGGTAAATCCCTATGAGACTGAACCCACTTAGCAACTGCTGGATACATTACAGTTTCTGAAGTAGGACGAATAGCAACAGGTTCAGCCATGTCACTTGAACCCGACTTTGTAACCCAAGCAACTTCAGGTGAAAAATCAGCAATGTGGGTCTTTTCTTTTTCTAAGGCCTCCCGAGCAACAAATATTGGGAAATAAGCATTTTCAACACCTAAACTTTTAATCTTCTTGTCTAAAAATTCCTTGATAAATTCCCAAATAAAGTAAGACCATGGTCTCAGAATATAGCAACCAGAAACATTGTAGTACTCAATCATTTCAGCTTTAGTGATAACCTGAGAATACCAATCAGCCAGATTTTCTTCCTTTTTAGCTTCTAGTCCTAGCCTAGTTTGCTTCTTAGCACCACCCTCATCCTGTTTTGCTTCTCCCTTTGTAGGAGATTTCTCCTTTGATTTTTTATCTCTCCCTTTAGAGTTTGCTTTAACCGCTGCATTGCCTGCTGTGGCTGTAGCTGAAGTTCCAGCTGGAACACTTGCAGATTCTGAAAATTGTGACACATCAATATCTGGTTTCCATTCTACATTGGTACAATCTTTAAACTCCTTTTTCAAAGCAAGAAGAGCATCCACCGCTTGTTTAATTATCTCTTTATCAGCTTTACTTGCTTTGAGACTTCTTACCTCATCCCCTTGCTTCTTGATTTTGTTATGGATATCCAAAGGTGAAGTCCCAGCTACTGATTTTGCACCTTGTTTTGATGACTCGCACAATGGAGTGATGTCAATATCTGGTTTCCAGTCAACACCTGCTGCATCTTTGAACTGTTTCTTAAGGTCTAGAAGGACATCTACAGCTTTCTTCACAATATCTTTATCAGCACTGCTAGCTTTCAATGCTCTTACTTCATCACCTTGTTTCTTAATCTTATTATGAATTTCTTGTACTATGTTTCCAGGGGATACTCCTCCAACTGCACCAGATGCAGCAGGGGACTGCTGTGAATTTGTAAACTGTGAAATATCAATATCAGGTTTCCATTCTACACTTGTTACAGCTTTAAACTGCTTCTTCAACTCCAACAGGATGTCAACTTGTTGTTTCACAGTGTCTTTATCTGCCTTGTTAGTCTTGAGGTCTCGCACTTTATTTCCTTGCACCTTAATTTTTGAATGAATATCTTCAACCTTACTTCCACCACTTGTTGCAGCAGTAGTTTCAATTGGCACATTTGATGCAGGAAGCACTATATCAGGTTTCCACTCAGTTCCTGTTGCTGTTTGGAAGTCCTTTTTCAGTTGCTTCAGTACCTCTACCTCAGCCATTACAACATTTTTATCTGCTTTATCATTCTTCAGCTGGCGGATTTTGTCACCTTGTACCTTTATTTTATCTAGCAATTCTTGTCCTGCATTACTAGATCCTACAATAGGCTTAGCTTCATCCTGAGGGCTTTTTTCAGCCTTCTTACCTTGGGCACTCTTTGCTTTTTCCTTATCACTCATGCCCGCTAACTTCTTAACAGAGCTGCTTGTGGGACTTTCCTTTTGATGTCCATCAGGAACAGAGAATAAAATGATGGGTTTTTCCTTACATGTGCTTAGCCCAACTGGCTTGTAAGCTTCATCTACACGGAAATAACCCTTCCTTTGCAGTTGGATAATGTCTCCTTCAGCCAGACTTTGCAGTTGTGTATCTCCTACCATTTTCACTTCAGCCCTCGTGTTATGACCAATAAAATCTTTGAAATTTTCATCCTTGCCCAAAACACTTTTGTTGATAAGATTGTCAAAGTAGACACATATAACTGGGGTAAAGGGGGCATTAGCAGTATCAGCAAGCCAGGTAATTTTCAAAGTTTTCTTAAAATCAGTATTGTCTAAATTAGGTTCTGCATCAACAGATTCTATTTTACCATTAACTCTGTTGATTTTCCTAATCATAATATTACCCCAGTTAATGAAAGTAGCATTTTCACCTTCCTTCAAATCTGCAGCATCAACCGCCTCAATGAAGACACGTGGTGCACGCCACACCACCTTTTCTCCAATGGAGGGGTCTTTAGGATGTTTTTGGGCGGTTGTTGATTCTTCCTTAGCACCAGCTATGCAAACAGGGATTAGGTCGCCTTCGAGTGCCGTGAAGCGTGGTGCTATACGATCAATGACTTTCTTATTAAATGACCAGATTTTATCCCACTCCATGTTAACAACTGAACGTGAGGATCCTTGAGCGACAATAAAATCTTTCAGCCCTTCTACTGTCATGCCACGTCGCAGAATACCTCTAACTGTTGGAAACCTTGGGTCATCCCATCCATCTACAAGTCCCTCATCTACAAACCATGTCAGTTTACGCTTTGACAACACTGTGTTATTCATATTCAGCCTGGAATATTCATAAATATGTAACCTTCTCAGCTCCATTTTCTCAATGAACCAGTAGTACTGATCATCTCGATCATGATATTCAGTAGTTCTTAAGGCATGGGTCACACCCTCTATACTATCTACTATTGGGCATGCAAAATCATATGTGGGATAAACCTTATATTTTGTTCCTGTCCTCACATGGGGCTCATCCTTGCAACGGTATATAGTAGGATCCCTCATACAGCCATTGTCACTCTTTATATCTATCTTGGCACGAACACAGCATGTTTGACCAAAAGGTGTCCCTTTCTTCATTTCTTCCCACATTGAGAGGTTCTTCTCTACCGTGTTGTGATAATTCTTACCCTCTTTCCTTTCTTCACGCTCCTTCTTCATGGTTTCTGCATCAGTATCATCACAGTAAGCAAAACCTTGTCTAATGAGCTTCTCACACTTCTCCAGCATGAGATCAAAATGGTCAGATGTATGCGTAAAGATATCAGGCTTTACCTCCAAGAGCTTCAAATCTTCCAAAATTACCTTCTCAAATTCAAGATTCTCTTTTGCAGGATTTGTATCATCAAAACGCATAACCAATCTACCCTGAAATGATTAAAAACAAAAGCTAAGAATCTTTTTAAATTCACAGAAAAATGGTTTTACATTAAACTGTTTTTGTTTCATGTATACACCACTCACAGCCTTTAAGTGTGGTTCAAAATTATGATCAGAACCCTTAATAAATTATGAAATGGCAAAAATCTTCAACCCTACTTAGTGCTAACACCCAACAAGTAACCTGTCTAACACAATTTTTCCAGCCTTTTTATTACCAATATTAAATCTTATTGGTATCTAAAGTTCCTCATTGAACAAGTTGGTTATGCACTCTCCTACCATTGTGGTAGACCAAGTTCACTCCCAGCTGCCGCCAGTGCGGAATCAGAGGAATTTGTTTCTGGTGATAAGAAATTCATTTCTCAATATAATCTGGGTTGGATCCCACAATAAGCTGTAAGTCCCATTACTAAGTAACCAATAGGTTCCTATCCACATAAATACAAATCTAATCCTTCGTGCCAGCCCTAGGAGAGCTGTTAATCAGCCTAGTGGTCTGGTTAAACTAAGATATGTATACTTACTGGTATTTAAGAATGCTTCATCCTGAGAAACAGTAAAACAACTTAGATAACTATTTCATCCTACATCATAACATGCAATACTAGTCTACGGATTATCTACAATACCTCAGCTGATCAATCAAATATAAAGACATCCTGAAGCTTATTAAAAAGTACTATACCACTTATCGCTCAATTAGTTCAGGGAAGACAAAATTCACAACAGGCACACCAATATGATCCTAGCGTTTTGTTATATTAATAATTCATACCTTGTATTCCACATGGAACAGTCCTCATTCCAGTACTTTCTATCATTGTAAGTAATATCTTAGTTTAACCAGTGACTCAGATAGGTATTTGAGGAAAAATTTAAACAGCATTCTCTTCACATCAAACAATTAGATTCATTTGTCGATTAGTGGAGCAGGTAACTTCAAAATACCAGGGGAAAAGTGCAAATGGTGATACCAGCATGAAATCTGGCACAACAATTTTCTTGACCTTCTTGTCTCATCATCAACCTCTGGCGACACAAAATTTTGCCATTTTCCAAGATGGCTGACAGGTTTTCAAAATGGCTTCCATTGGATATCTGATATTGACATTTACAATTGGTTAATCACATTCAAATTCTTCAGTCACTCCCAGTTTGTTAAAATATTGAAAGCAAACCTTTACAAACTTAGATACATAATTTTGCTGCCTAAAAATATCCAAGATGGTTGTCAATATGTCACCAAAATTGGTATTTAAGTTCATATACAAAGTAAAAGGTCAGGTAAATCAAGGCAGTCCTGTTATCAGTGGGGGGTTCTATTTGGGGGGGGGGGAGCCCATGGGGCCGCCAGTAAACGAAAACCCCATTAACTGAAACTTGGCAATTTATGGCACCATAATGGGGCTTATGGCGCCGATAACTGGAACTCGGCCCATTATGGGCGCCATAAATCGCCGATTTTATGGTGCTAGACAAGCACCATAAAACTGGATCTGTACATGGACTTGGGGTAACCTCAGCTTGATCAGTTCATTTTTTGCAAGTTATAAATGAATTAAGCACCATTTAATTCATTTTCATCCTTATTTTAAAAAAAATGGTTAATCAACTCATGTAATTGTGTAGTGCGCACACTGGTTGACACTAAATCTGTGAGAGACGGCATGGGGTTCAATGCTAGCTAATGGTAGATATTTCTCAGTTTCCCAAATGCTGTTTAGCTAGCCCCAGTTCAAAGTTAAACAGCTGCACCTGAATTGACAGGATGTGCCAGTGCGGGACAGCTGAGCCAAGGAAGATGGGCCTTTAGTCTTCCAGAAGATGTACAGAACACACCGGCATTAAATAACATTGGATGAATGATCGGGCTAGGGGTAGGACTAAGACATCAAAGCCTAGTTGTAAGTCCATATCTGAAAGCACATATATGCTGTATAAGTGGTAAAGGGATAAACCCTCACCCTATAGAACAAAAGCAATGGCAGCACAATCTTGGAAGTCAACATCTTTTATGAAGGGAGATGGTACGACTAACTGGAGGCTTTGTTGCTTGTGCCAAACAGACACACGTCAAAGACTATTGTATGTATCTGGTGCTGGCTGTGTTTCCTTGCTACAAACATTCCTGAATTTTATAAGTTAAATGCAATGCCTATACCATTTCATTCCCAAAGGCTTGATGAAGGTGATGGAATTCTGCACACCTTTGAAAATAACAAAACTGCATATCATGAATCACGTATGCTGAAGTTCAAAACCACAAAACTAGAAATGAAAAGGAAGTCATCATGTAAGTAAAAAGATGATGATGCCCCATCAGCAAAATTCATATGTGGTAGCCACAAGGCAGGTGAAGAAGACGCAGAAGAATCTAAAGCTGAGAAAGAAGGAATCTGCTTTATTTGTGACAATCCAGCACCAATCAAAAGATTTACCATTGGCCATGACATTAGCTTTACACGAAAAACTACAACGATGTGCCACGAACCTACTAGATGAGAAACTTCTGGCCAAGCTTAATGCTAGAGATATTGTTTCCCAGGACCATATGCATCACCCATCTTGTCTAACAGGCATGTACAACAGGAAAAGAGCTTGGCTAAATTCCCAGAAAATTGGAGATTATGTGCAGTATAGACAACAGGCATGTCCCCATGCTTTTGCTGAGCTTGACATGTACGGTAATACCTTGAGATACGAGTATAATTCATTACTGGACCAAGCCCGTAAGTCAATTCAATTTTTCCCATATGACAAAAATTTAATCCATTCCGGCCCTCTAAAAACACCCAAATCAATAATGATAAAAATGATAAAAAAAATTATTTTAATTGGTATACTGTATAGACATTCTGTCCACACACACACACACGCACACACAATGATATAATAAATGATTACTTTGATATGAAATAAAATGTGGTTTTATTATGAGTTCTTACCTTCGAGACAGACAATAGGGGCTAATGGTGGTGTGTGCGGAGAAGGAAGGAGGGAGGAAGGGAAGGAGAGAGAGCTGGCTGGTACCGTATTTAATACTGTTCCTTACACATAGCATAACACTTAAAATTTAAAATTAACTAAACTGAACTTGGCTTAATTTTTTCTTAATTTTTTCTTTTTTACTTTTCCAATTTGTGTTTATTTACTGTTCTTCACTTGTCTTAGCTCTTTTTGCCTCACTTTCACTCTCACGTGCTGCAGGCTTTTTAAAAAACCTACCCAAGGAGCTTTGTTTCTGCTTCCCTTTCAAAATGTTGTGGAAATGAGTCAGGCAAGTGTCATTAAAAAGAGCTGAAGCATGACTAGTAAACAATTTATCAGTGTTTCTTTTCAATGAAATCAGAAACATCCTGCCACATAGCCAACACTTCCTTAATCTCCCTTGAGGAAATAAATTCCTCCAGTTCAACCTCCTCCTTGCTACTGATCTCTTGCAACACCTCTGAATGTTGCATCGTCCGTAGCTCGATCAACTCCTCAGTCGTGTGTAGTATCTTGATGCTCCTCGACAAAGTCGTTGACATCTGCCTCATCTAGCTCTTGCCCTATGGACTTTCCTAAAGACACAATCTCTTCCAACATAGCGGGCTCAGGTTCAGGCTGCGGATCAAACCCTTCGAAATCCATTTCAGCTACAGAATCAGGCCACAATTTCTTCCATGCTGAATTTAAAGTTCTTCACGTTACACCCTGCCATGCATCACCCATAATTTTCAAACAATTAACAATGTTGAAATGGTCCTTCCAAAATTCACGAAGGGTGAGGTTAGTATTATCTGTGACGTCAAAGTATTATTTGGACAAATGCTTTGTGTACAGCTTCTTGAAATTAGAAATGACCTGTTGGTTCATGGGCTGGAGAAGTGAAGTGGTGTTTGGGGGGGAGATATAGGACCTTAATGAAATCAAATTCATCAAGAATGTCATCTTCAAGACTTGGAGGGTGGCCAGGGGCATCATCAAGGATGAGAAGACAAGCAGTGCTTTCTAAGCATATTTCTTGAGTACAAATGGCTTGAGAAAGTCAGTCTGTAGGACAAAAGTGAAAATGCTGTGTCCATATCTTGGGCAGTACTTCATCCTTCTCAGAAGTGACAGGGGCCCCTTTGAAATAAGCTTTTCATTAATGTTGCTTCTTTTTCAAGAGGCAGCTCATTCGGTTGCAATGATGAAACATGCCATGGATATTGCAAGAGCAACCACAGTTTCTCAATCATGGCCAAACCAGTTCTAGCAGTTGATCAGCAACTACATACTATTTGCAATTGACAAGCAAATCCAATGGGAATGGCTATTGCAGTATGGTGATATGGTTATCATGTTTGAAGAGCTGCATTTAAAAATGATATCTTGAAAGACAGTGGTTGGACTGGTGCTCTTGCAAAAGCAGAAGCTCTGCTTCACATGTGAAAAAAACATGTCTAGCCCACCATGTGACAGACTGCAGTTTATATCAGCAGTGCAAAGCCGCCTATATGACATATATCTAGGAAACAGAAGAAGAAAGTGAGCTTAGTTGTGAAAACTGGATCAGAAAACAAGTCAGTCTCTCCATAATCTACTTTTGGAATCTTGTGCTTCAGCCAGAACTTCTAGAGTTCGTTTTCATCAGGTCATACCAGTAGTCTAATTTTCATTTGCACAAACACGTGCTGCAGGAACTCGTTCCTTTCTTCTTTGCCCTGGACCGTGTACATTATGCCAGGTGGCTTTCAATTCATTTGAGACATGGATGCTCTCCAAAATGACACATTTATTGAATTCACAAGAGGAAATTTTACTGTCCATAAAACCACTTGGCCTTTTTCCTCAATGGCTACAGACTAAGAGCACGAGCAGAATAATGTTCATGTGAAAGGAGATGGGGGAGCCATCGGCTTATTTGAAGATACAGATGCTCTCAAGAAGGTGGACAGTGGTTGGTGCTGAAGTAAGCCATCTGATTAATGAGTTTGAGACTAGAGGTGATGCTGATCCAAAATCTGAGGGTGAGCATCATGATGAAACTGAAACTGTGCAGAAAAGGTTTCTTAAAATGGTTTAGAATCTAGCAAAACTAATCAAAGAAATGGCAACCCTTTTGAGGAAAATTCAGTGGATCTGATTGTGCTAGAAGTCATGAAATTATGGACAGCAAAAGAAGTGAATCCTTGAGATCTTTGAAGAGCCTTGGACAGACACAATTCACAAACTTTATTGAGAGGCTCAAGACATCCAGCAAATTCTATGAGCCAGTACACAAGAACAAAATTTGATTGTTCAGTTGCAAGATGCCTGCTACAGATTCAAAGGGCAAACAGTCACTGCAAACCATAAAGGAAGACTGTAATCTATTCTCACGCTTTTTCATATCATGCCAGAAGACAGTGTGACTTAAATGAATTCTTTCAACATGAAAATCAAAACTGCCCACCATCACTGGCAAAGATGGGCAGATGCGTTAGGGATACCAAGTTACAGCTGCTGTCTCTATTAGAACAGCTGGCATCAGACATCCATGATAAAGATCCTATCACTGATGTTGTCATAATGGATGGGGCAGCTTTTGTAAATGCTCCAAGACCAACCAATATGGAGGGATGATCTGTCGTTTCATTTGACAACGTCTCAGAGAGAGAGAGAGAGAGAGAGAGTGCTTCGCGGTTGGTATCGCTGTTAAGATCTTGTAGTATGTGTTTATGTTTTTGGTTTTCCATAAGAGAGAGAGAGAGAGAGAGAGAGAGAGAGAGAGAGAGAGAGAGAGAGAGAGAGAGAGAGAGAGAGAGCGTAATTGGTGGATGGATGGTTAGCGATTGCATTGCTGTTTGTGAGTTCTGGGTTGTCTGCTGGTGCGGTTGGAGTTGGTCGTTATGATCAGAGTTCTGGGAAGTTAGTCAGTCTGAGATCATAGCTTGTGATGGACAGTATAGTCGGCAGCAGTCTTGGAAGAGTTTCTTGATGTCAGTTGTACTGTTATTGCTTTGCTGATGTTGTATGCTTAAGAGTTGTTGTGCCTAGTTGCTGAAGTTGTTGTGCTTGTGTGGAGGGTTGTTAAGCTTGTGAGTTCTGTTGTGTTGTAGATGAGTTGTAGGAGTTGTGAGTTGTTGAGGTTCCTTGTCGTTATTATTTTTTGATGTTGTTAGTGATTGTGTGCAGTGGGCTTTTCTTGGATTTGTTGTTGAATTGTTGTATGGTTGTAGTTCTTGTTGGGTTGTTAGTGTGTTGTGTTACGACCGCCGTATCCAGTGGACAGTGCAGCTCCTCACCCTGAGTGTGTCAAGTATATGATTAAGTACATGTGTTTTGAGAGTTTTTGTTTTTTAGTTTGTGATCCCACCACGTTATTTATTGGTGCCCAACATGGGGCTGCTGGTGTGGCAGCTGCAGGACAGTTGGTGTGGTGGGTTGTATGATTGGTGAAGGAAAATGAGTATGGATTTAACTAAAGTGGAGAGGCTGAAGGAGGAGTTGAGGTTGGAGAGAGAAGTGAGATGATGATTGGAAGTAGAAAATGAGAGGTTGAGGGTACAGTGTGAGGAGCTGAAGAGCAAGTTAGAGGAAATGAGAGGAATGCTAAGAAGTGCAAAAGTGGAAATGAAAGAAGAGGTGAAAGGAGCAGAAGAGAGAATGGTTGAGAACATGGATGAAAAATTTGGAGTAATGATAAATGCAGTGCAGGAGATGATGAAGGGATTCATGGGAGAGGGAGCAGGAGGAGGTAGGCCTACTGGGTATTGTGACCGGCCAGGAGCAATTAAGAAAGTCAAAGAACAAGTGGATGAGAGTACAAGTGACGAAGGTGATTTGGTTGTGATAAGTAAGGGAAAGAAGGGGAAGACACAGGATAAGGATAAACCTGAGGACAAGAATAAGAAGGGGGGTGAGGAAAAAATGACAACTAAGGGAAAGAAGGCTAGTAAGGATGACAGACAGGATGAGACTAGGACTGAATACGTTGGGGAAAGTGCTGAGAGTGATTTAGATAGTGGTGAGTGGAAACAGGTCGGCAGAAAGAAGGTAAGAAGAGAGTAATCAAGAAGATGGAGGTAGTATGTAGTATGGAAGTTTATTCATTGTATTTGGAAGAGGTTAAGAGGGATCAGAATGGAAGTAGTGAAAGTAAGAGTGAGAATGAGCAGGAAGTACAAAAGGCTGTGTATGTGAGAGAGGTAGTCCATGTGCATAATACGAGGAATATGGTAGTAGGGATATAGGGGACTTTTTTAAGGAATATGAGAAGTATTGTGTGGCTAAGTAAGGGGATAACAAGAGAGTTAGGTAGCTTTTTGATAGGATTTTTATTGAGTATGTATGGGGTAATGATGACTGTAGGGAATGTGCCGTATGAGTGTGTGAAAGCCAGGATTGTGGAACAGGCAAAGAGGATAAGAGTAGTGTTAGATATAGGAGAAAGCATGATTCTGAAAAGGCAAGAATGAATGTTGGTGAGCTGTTGTAATGTATGTGGGCAGGTTGGAAACATTAGCCAGGAAAAAGTTTGGAGACGAAGGGATAAATGAGTGTAAGGAATTAGTGCGAAAGTTGTTGGCGACTGTACCAGAGAGCATATACAAGTTTATGAATCTGAAATGTAAGGAAAAAATGAGATGGACGAATAAAAGGTTGACGTGGAACAACATTTTAGAAATAGTAGAGGATTATGAGTTAGATAGGTGTAAGAAAGAGAGTAGAAGTGTTGTGTTAGGACTGAAGTACCAGAGTTTTAGAGCTATAGGGAAGCAGTTTTAGAAGGGCCGATGCGAATGGCAGAGCGAGTGGTTGATAGGAGTGTGAGAGGAAGTAACGTAAGTGTAGTAAAACCTAAGAGATCGGAAGCGTTGGAAGAGTAGGATCAGTTAGTCGTGAACAAGAGGAGCAGTGTTACAAGATGTGGAAAGCCAGGACACAAGAATGAATGAATGTCGGTGGGCGTTAGGAGCGTGCTTCGGGTGTGGGCAAACAGGCCATTTAGTGAGTGAGTGTAAGAATTAAGTGTTACAGGTGTGGATAGGTAGGGCACATAGTGAGTACCTGTGAGAATGTGATTTACGGTAACTGCAGGAAGAATGGGCATTATGCTAGGATGTGTAAGGAACAGCGTGCGAAGTGTGTTGAATTGAATGTGGAATGGAAGGTCATGTGGCGAGTGTGTAGGCGGAAGAGGATGAATCAGGCTGGGAATTCGGGAAACTAGGTGTTAAGGAAATTCAGTTGGGTGGGTCCTCTAGTATGCGACAGTATGAGCCAAGTGTCAGTGAACTAATGGGTCTGGAAGATCAACAGTTGGTATTGGTTGAGTATAGCAGTAAGCGAGAGTGTAAGGAAAGGGGAGCGAGAGTGTAAGAAAGGGAATAAAAGGGAGAAGCATGAATTGCATGATAAGGGTGTTAGTGTTAGAGTAAAAACGGTTGATAAGGCGTGTAATACGGATGACTTTGAGGAATGAATGATACGTATAGTGTATGTGGGTTTGAGTTAACAGAGGTGAGTGAGATTTCAGTGGGAAGGGAACCGAGTAGTAGGGAAGTAATTGATAGTATGGATGAAGCTTTGTAAGGGTTTGACAGAAGTATGGATGAACCGAGTGGTTTGGTAGCAGAAATAAGGGAGATATTAGGACCACAGCTAGATGATGCCGATGAAACAGTGAATGAGATTTGGGAGGATAGCAGTGAGGGAGATAATGGGAGTTTGAATGAAAGTGGTTTGGAAGAAGTTGTTTGTTTGTACAGGCAGTCCCCGGGTTACGACGGGGGTTCCGTTCTTGAGACGCATTGTAACCCGAAAATCGTCGTAAGCCGGAACATCATAAAAAATCCTAAGAAAACCTTACTTTTAATGCTTTGGGTGCATTGAAAACTATGTAAACTGCATTCTTATTGCATTTTCCATCAAAAAAACCTTAAAATATTGATTATTTTGCATTTTCGGTGTCATATTTCTTGTGCCAGATGAGCGTTGTAGGCGTCGTAACCCTGGAAATAATTTCTGATGAATATAATTGAAAAGCGCCTTAACCTCGGAACGTCATAAGCCAAACCCGTTGTAACCGGGGGACTGACTGTATAGTGTTTTTACACTGTATGGAACCAGTGGTTATTTAGCAACGGAACCAATAGCTTTACGTGATTTCCGAACCACACCTTGGGTGTTGCAAAAGGCTATGGAGGAGTTATGGGAGTTCCATTTGACAACGTCCTTGAGGATTGAGAGAGAGAGAGAGAGAGAGAGAGAGAGAGAGAGAGAGAGAGAGAGAGAGAGAGAGAGAGAGAGAGTTTCGTGATTTGTATTGCTGTTGAGATCTTTGTTTGCTTGCTTTGTTTGTATAGTGTTTTTATGTTGCATGGAACCAGTGGTTATTCAGTAAACGGGACCAACGGCTTTACGTGACTTCCGAACCACGCCAAGAGTGAACTTCTATCACCAGAAATACACATCTCTAACCCCTCAGTGGAATGCTGAAGAATCAAACTTGCAGCCACTGAGGTGGCAGGTCAAGACCATACCAATCACGCCACTGAGGCGCTGGCTGTTGAGATCATGTAGTATTTATTTGTGTTTTGGTTTTCGTAGTTTCGGACTTTGTCACAGGTTCCAGAACATATTATGTATGAAAACCAAGGTTCCACTATATGGTGGCAATAGTGGAAAGATGGGTTCAGTTTATCTCTTAATGTCAGTAAGAATGCCAAAATGTGAATGGCCGAGAATCGAACTCGCGGCCAACGAGGTGGCAGGCCAAGACCGTACTGATCATGCCACGGACGCACTCAATCATTATACGGATAGTATGGAACTTTTGTAGGCTTATGGAATGAAAATATTTCAAATATAGAGTAAATTTGCCGCCCCTTTGGAAAGGTGGCCAGAGGTTGATTTTGATTTATGGAGATAAAGAGTTCTCATAGCAAATCTGTTGCTTGTATCACCATTTGCACTTTTTTCACACTACCCAACTCCACTATTCTTCTCATTCTACTCTACAGTGTTAGGCCATTGCTGCTTAGATCTAAAACTGCTGTTTACCTATTTATTCATCACTACGTCCACACAACAATAATCAAAAGCAAATAAAATTTATTGGAGTAAAATGTTTAAAAACATTGTTATTAACAATAAGCTTGGATATTAAATACTTTTTTAATGGAGGAAGGGTGGCACTTTGTTATGCGGAAACTAATAGGCCAACAGTGGAATTATTCTGAGACAATTAAATGTTCCTGTCTTTATTACAAATATACTAAAAACAATAACAATTCTAATACAATACCAAATTGTTGCAACACTTAAGCTTAGTTAAGACCCTGAGTGCTTGGTGCTCCAAAGACTTCAAACACAAAAAGGTTACCTTTCTCTTTCACTGGTTATTTTTTTTTTTATATTTCTACTGCAGTCATGCTTCTGGTAGCTTCCATGAAAACCATAGTAAAAAACAATTTAAGAAGCTTCAATCCATTTTTAATCAATTACATCATCATCATGCACAAGAAATAGTCTCTCTTTAGTGAATTTCCTTGTCCTTGAGCAGTACTTTGTGCATGATTTTCTGCATCATTCAATTTTCAAAATGCAAAACAAACCTTCAGATGACTGAAAAGGAAGTAAAGAACAAAGTGCAAACAAGAAATGGCCATGTGGTTGAAATGAGAAAGGCCTGGGGATAAACTCTACTTTACACAGTGTAATAGGTGGTGTCACAAATGGCACACAAAACAGCAAAATTCACATACAGTAATAGATTTTTTAAGCCAAAAATTGCATTGTAAAAGTAAATGGAGTAAAGAGGGTAATTAACAACCCTGTTGTAATTGATAGACAGGTCTTCATATAAAAAGAGCACTAACTATGAAGCAACTATGAAGCACGAACTAGGAGAGTATTTAAAAGGAAAAGCTGTAGCATAGATGAAACAAGAGGGAAAGAGTTAGGTAAATAAAAAATGCAAATAATTTAAAATAATTTGCATATTTCCTGAGTATACATAGCAGGAATTCCAAATTGGCCATAACCTTATCTGAACTTAGTAACAAGATTGTTAACTAATAGCAAGGAAGTGAGGTGTGTGACCATATCACCCACTTATAAACAACAACATTTTCTCCTTCAGCAACACTGACAAATGCAAGGAGGGTTACAGGTGGTATTCTGATAAAAGAATTTAGGCTTGTATATCCACGAAAAATGCAAATTACCTTAAAAATCTGCAACTTGTTCCAAAGAGATTAAGCCGAAAATTGCATTGTAAAAGTAAATGGAGTAAAGAGGGTAATTAACAAACCTGTTGTAATTGATAGACAGGTCTTCATATAAAAAGAGCACTAACTATGAAGCAACTATGAAGCACGAACTAGGAGGGTATTTAAAAAGAAAAGCTGTAGCATAGATGAAACAAGAGGGAAAGAGTTAGGTAAATAAAAAATGCAAATAATTTAAAATAATTTGCAAATTTCCTGAGTATACATAGCAGGAATTCCAAATTGGCCATAACCTTATCTGAACTTAGTAACAAGATTGTTAACTAATAGCAAGGAAGTGAGGTGTGTGACCATATCACCCACTTATAAACAACAACATTTTCTCCTTCAGCAACACTGACAAATGCAAGGAGGGTTACAGGTGGTATTCTGATAAAAGAATTTAGGCTTGTATATCCACGAAAAATGCAAATTACCTTAAAAATCTGCAACTTGTTCCAAAGAGATTAAGCCGAAAATTGCATTGTAAAAGTAAATGGAGTAAAGAGGGTAATTAGCAAACCTGTTGTAATTGATAGACAGGTCTTCATATAAAAAGAGCACTAACTATGAAGCACGAACTAGGAGGGTATTTAAAAAGAAAAGCTGTAGCATAGATGAAACAAGAGGGAACGAGTTAGGTAAATAAAAAATGCAAATAATTTAAAATAATTTGCATATTTCCTGAGTATACATAGCAGGAATTCCAAATTGGCCATAACCTTATCTGAACTTAGTAACAAGATTGTTAACTAATAGCAAGGAAGTGAGGTGTGTGACCATATCACCCACTTATAAACAACAACATTTTCTCCTTCAGCAACACTGACAAATGCAAGGAGGGTTACAGGTGGTATTCTGATAAAAGAATTTAGGCTTGTATATCCACGAAAAACGCAAATTACCTTAAAAATCTGCAACTTGTTCCAAAGAGATTACAAACTTTTGTCTTTTGAGTCGAGATTCACTTCTCGTACAGAAAACATGAATGGTGTTGATCTCCCACCAAGATAGATCAACTTCCTAGTTAAGTATGTGATCTGGAGAAGGATGACTTTGTAACAATGTATGCATCCTGGTGAGGTTCTGTGACAGAGTATGGCTTATTTGTCTTCATACTCTGGAAAATTAGAACTTAGATTCCTGGTATGGGAAAGAAAAATCATCATGGAAGACAGCAAATCTCCCATTCCCCATAAAAGTAATTAAGGGCTTGAGGATAACATCCCTCAGATATAGGTGTAAAGGTGATTTGGTACTACCAAATATTTGACCTTAGTACCTGTGACACTGATTAGTTCTTGAATACTAGGAAAGGGTCACAGCCCGTAACTTCAAGTCTTTATGAGGGCTATTGAGTTTAACCCCTTGCCAGACATCTCATAAACCTGCTTTGCAATCTTCCAAAGTCATAATGAGATGTTCTTGGATCCTCCCTTCCTTGTGCCCACTGGTTGACATTTGGTACTAGATGTCAAGTAATGCACAGATAGTATCATGAACTTGCAGAGGACAGGACATCATCTTACCTTGAGCCCAGAGATGGCCTTTGAGTTTTTGCCATGAACTCATGAACAAGAGGAACAAGCAGGGTCCACAACCCTACAAAAGCTACACTATGAGGAGAGGGGAAATACCTGAAGACACTGATGACATTCATTGCCTTTACCTTTCTCCTTGAGCCCAATCTTTCCCACAAATAATGACACCAAGAGGTGTATTATGTAAAAGTCCCAAGACAGTGAACACTCTTGGCCTCTGTATGCTGAACACAAAACTCGAGGGTCAACAGCAGGATATGTCGAGAATCTCTCGCACAACCCTTACCACCTGTGATGGTTATCTTTAAGAGGAGATGCAGAATTCTCAGGCAACATCACACTAAATAGACACACCACAAAAACCATGGGTAGGAAAGCCCAACACAAAAGTCATTTAAGCATGAAAGCCTAAGGAAACAACCTCAAACATAGCCATAATGAGAGCGCAAGTAATATGTATAAATGGACTGCCAGCCAAGGAAAAACTGGTGCTTTGGCTACAATGTCTAAAGGGTAATTACCCACAACTAAGAACAAAGGAGATGGGCAAATTTTAGAATCTTGTTTCCAAGCATGAACTGACCTCAGCTATGCAAGAAATGTATCCATACAATAACAAGTGTTTGTACCCTCATAAGAACAACTTACAGGCTCCTATTTCATATCTAAAGAAAAACTTGGCAAAAAATTATAATAAACACCCTTTTATACTATAAGCTAATCTTTAACACAAACTTACCTTAAATTTCTCTTGATAGTACTGGTTGAGAAGGGCTGCTTTAGCATGACCAATGTGCAGGTAGCCACTTGCTTCAGGAGGGAAACGCACTACAACTTCACCCATCTTAGCGCCAGGAAGCTCAACAAATTTACCGCCTTCTTCCATCTTTTTACCTCCACTAGCAGCTTTTTCTGGTGAATCTCTTGATTTAACGGATGGTTTAAGCATGGCACGAACATCTCCAGGAAGAGCAGACAAAATATCAGCAACCTGAAAAATTATACATTACTGCATTATTTTATTTTAATTGCGTCGCTTATGAAAAATAATCATCATCATCTCCAACAATCTGCACCACAACGGGCCTCTGTGAAATTCTGCCACAAATGTCTCTCCTATGCTTTATATTCCCTGAATCTCACACCTCATTTCTAACCTCCCTTCTCACAGTTTCCATCAAAGGAAGTCTGGGTCCTCCACCTCTTTTGAAGCCCTGATATTATCATTTTCTATTTTCTCAGAAATTGTGCAAAGGACACACATCCAAGATATCACAATCTCACTTTCAAAATATCTTATATACTTATTGTATCACTTGGAATTTTATCATACCATCTGACTCCTGATATTTTTTAACTTCATCCGTAAATCAAAATCTTTTTCAGTTTCATTGTCATACCATGATTCATGCATATATAACAAATTATATGGACCATACTAGACTCATGTATAATGTTACTTTCATGAGCAATTTCAATCTTTTTGCTTTAAAAGGTTTATTTTTTATAAGATTTTTTTACATTAGATCTTATTAAAAAAATATGATGTAAAACTTCAAAATTGCTTTATAAGATCTATTTTTTATATTTTTTTACAATAGATCTTATAAAAACTAATCTGATATAAAACTTCAAAATATATCTGTCATAAAAATTTCAAAACATTTCATTGGACAGAATATGTTCCTATCTACTACAAGGTACGTTCAATATAAACAGGCATACTCAACTAATTTTGTACTCCAGTACCATTTTGGAAGGTTATTATTTTCACCATTAGTAGTAGTAGTTTTAATAGGAAAATGATATTTTTATAATAAAATGATGTTTTGTTTATACTTACCAAGTAATTACATAGCTAAGTATTTCAAGTACCAGTAGCTAAAATGTGAAAATCGCGGTAGCGATTCTTTTGTTCGGTATAGGTCGGTACTCCACCGACTAACAGGGAATAGGTAAACAACTCAGCAAAGAAGCTGAATTTTATTTATGCCTTATCGTTCATGAGAGGGGGGAGGGTGGGCACCTATTCTGTAATTACTTGTTAAATATAAACAAAACATTATTTTATTATAAAATATAATTTTTAATTAAGTAACTTACCAAGTAATTACATAGCTGATTCCCACATTGTTAGGAGGTGGGATTCATGGATGAACAACTATTGCAATTGTAATTGATAAAGCATGCAAACAGAAAATCTTGCTAGCATTAACATAATGCTTGTTGTTTCCTTACCTGTTAAGAGAGCTATAGCAGACAAAACTAACTCTGGTGCAGCTACTCTCAACTTGGTAGAGGTGTGTTGTTGACCAGGGTCACCTACTACAGTGGGGGCCTTACAGCGAAGAATTCACTAAGCGCTAGTACAGCACAGACATTGCCCCTGCCTGGGCGAAGTACCATGAACAACAACAAAAAGCCAGAATACCGACAAAACTACCTTCACCATATATGAAAAACCACCACCCTACCAATGATTCTGGAGTGTATCCAGTACCAAGTACCCCCAGACTCCCAAAGGACTCAACGTCCACTTTCAAGGCAAAGTGTAAAGTAGGAAGGAATACTTCACATGCTTCTTCTCCCAGTCACCGTGAACGGACCCACGGTAATGCAATTTTTAAAAATAATTTCCACTTCTTTAAGATAATGATTCGCAAAGCTGGACTTACATTTCCAGTATGTGGACTGGAGAATGGAAACCAACAAAAGATTTTATCTGAAGGCCAGAGATGTCGCCACTCCTCTAATCTCATGAGCCTTTACTTTCAAAACAGGTAGAGCCTCCACTGCTAACTGAGAATAGCCATCCTGAATGAGGTCTGTCAGAAAGAATGAAAGGGCGTTCTTAGAGAGAGGGCGTGAGGGGTCCTTAACAGAGCACCACAAGCTATTGGAAGATCCTCTAATTTTTTCAGTCCTGTGAATATAAAACTTCAGAGCTCTCACTGGACAGAATTCCCTCTTCATCTTCCACTCCTACTATACTGGACAAGTTCTTAATAGTAAAAGAACGAGGCCAAGGTTTTGTAGGATTTTCATTCTTAGCAAGGAAGCCTAAAGTAAATGAGACTAAAGCATCTCATTTAGAGAAACTGACTCTTATCTAGGGCCTGAATTTCACTCCCTCTTCAGGCCGAAGTTAAGGCAATCAGGAAGAGTATCTTTCTAAACAAATTCCTGAGTGAGGCAGAAGCTTGAGGTTCAAAAGGAGGACCAGGCAGCCATTTCAGGACTACGTCTAAATTCCAAGATACCTGCTGAGTGTCCTTACGTTTGTAGGTATCAAAAGACTTACTCGAGTCCAGTAAATCTTGATTTGAAGAGAAGTCTAAACCTCTGTGCCTAAATACAGAGCTTACCACAGCCCTATAACCTCTGACTGTAGAAGTAGACAATTCTCTAGAAATCCTTAGGTACAGCAGAAAATTGGCAATCTGTCACAGATGTTCGAGAAGAGACTTGATTTCTTCTGCATCAAGCTCGGAAAATGTTCCACTCGTACTGGTAGACGTTGGAGGACAACTTCTACATTTCGAAATCGCCTCTGCAGCTGCTATCAAAAAACCCTTTGCTCTGAGGAGTTGGACGACAGTTTGAATCCTGTCAGAGCCAGAGTACACAATCCTTGGTGAAACCTTAGCATGTGTGGTTGTCTGAGCACTTTTTGCCTTTGGGGGAATAACCTGGAAAAATCTGCTAACAGACTTATCAGGTCGGGAAACCATTCCCCTTGAGGCCAGAAAGGAACTACGAGGATCACTGACACATTCTTGTGTGACTGTAACTTTTGTAACACTTCCCTGATCATTCCTAGAGGTGGAAAGGCATAAAGTTCCTTGTGTAACCAGTCCAGAAGCATTGCATCCACTGCCCATACCGCTGGGTCCAGCACTGGAGAGCAGTAAAGTGGAAGCCAATGATTTTTGGTAGTTGCAAAGAAGTCAATCATTGGTCTTTATAACAACTTCCAAGGATCACGGCAGACTGCTGGATCCAGAGTCCATTCTGTAGGAATGACCTGGCTGTGGCAACTGAGTTGGTCTGCTAAAACATTCATCCTGCCCTGCATGAACCTTGTCACTAGTTTTGTGTGATTCAAGTGGGCCTCACTGAGAGAGAACAAGTGGGTCCCTCCTTGCTTGGAAATGCTGTATTGTCCAAGTTTACTGCCACTATACAACCTCAGACTTCTGGAGAAAATACTTGTAAGCCCAGACTGATTGCAGTCAGCTCTTTCAGGTTGATGTGCCAAGCCTTTTGAGCCGAGTTCCACATTCCTGAGAATTCTCTGTTGCCCAGCAGCACTCCCCAACCCATGTCGGATGCGTCTGCAAACAAGTTGAGCTCTGGGTTCAGAGGAGGAAGCGACTTCCCTCCTGTATTCTTCTCTCTCATCTCCAACAAAGCAGATGCTGTTTGACTTCTAGCAAAATTGGGAACATGAAGTCATCTGAGAACTTTTTTCTGTTCCACCGGGACTGATGGTAAAACTGAAGGATCCTCATACGAAGTCTGCCCAGCAACATGAACTGTTCGATGGAGGATAGAGTTCCGAGCAGGCTCATCTAAGATCTGGCAGAGCACTTTGGGAGAGATAGGAATTTGTCTACTGTGTGAAGACATGACTCTACTCTCTTCAGGGAGGGAAAAGCCTGAAAAAGAAAGAGAGTCCAGAGTCATTCCCAAATGCGCTATCAGTTGAGTCGGGACTAGTTGGGATTTTTGCGGGTTGATTAGAAGACTGAGTTCCTAAACTAACTTCAAGGTCTTTTGTAGATCTCCCATGCAGCTTAATTCCGTCGAAGAGTGGAGAAGCCAATCGTCCAGATAGAGGGCGATGTTGACCCCCATCGGATGTAGGCAACCCGCCAGAGGAACCAGAACACAAGTGAACACCTGGGGAGCAGTAGTCAGACCGAAGCATAGGACCTGAAACTGAAAGCCTTGGTCTTTGAAGAAAAATCTCGGGTACTTCAATTCCAGATGAATGGGGACATGGAAGTATGCGTCCTGCATGTCAATGGAGACCATCCAGTCCCTTCAGTGGATGGAAGCAAATTTTGAGTAATTTGTCTCCATTTTCAATTTTGTCTTCAAGACAAAGACATCAGTGTACCTACGTTAAGGACTGGCCTCCACCCACCTGAAGACTTCGGAACCACAAAAAGTCCACCTTGTCAGTCAGAGCGGAATACTTATCTCAGTCAAGAGAGTATGCCATCAACATAATGGGTTGTTTGACTAAGGATGGATAGTTGACAAGCAGAATAGAGTATCCCACTCTTAGGACCTATATCACCCATTGTTCTGCTCCTCTTCTGCTCCATTCTTACCAGAAACAATGAAGTCTGGCACCTACTGCTGCATGGGGAAGACTGTCCTCATTTCTTAGAGGTGGCCTTGGAGGAAGACCTGTTAACTGTCTTGATTGGAAAGTGGACATTTCCTCTTGACTTGGATTGCTGTCTCTGTTTGCCACCACGAAAGGGCAACCGTTGCAGGGGAGAAGTAAACTTAGGAATAAAGATGGAGTCTCCCTGGAACACTTGGATGATTGGGAGAGCAAATCCTGGGTTGACTTCTACAAGTCAGAAGCGATCCCACTAACAACATCCTCAGGAGAAAGGAATTTGTGAACCAGTGGTGAGAACAGAAGAGCAGATTTCTGGACTGAAGTCACTCCTATAGCCGTGAAGGAGCACCACAACTTATGCTTCTTAAGGATGCACATTGCAAGGGTAGAGGCGATTTGCCGGGAACAGTCACTAATGCCTCTATCTAAGCAAGAGATAACTCCTAAAAGATCAGAAGACACAGATGGAGAAATTGCCAAAGAAGAGTCTTGAATTTTCTTACCAGTCCATAAAACTAATAACAACTTGTAAAATCTTGGCTGAGATAGTCAATCTCAGCCAAGGAAAACCTGAATTTCGCCGATCTCCGAGAAGACTATTAGTCCTGAGAAGTCCCCTTGGGCTGTGGCAGAAACAACCAAAGAGGGAGACTCCCCATAAAATAATATGAATGTCTTCTCTTATTCAGGCAAGAAGGAGGTAAACAGAAGACTGCCCTCCCTTGTCCTCTCTTTTCTGCTAGCCAACTTTTGACCTGACCCATAGCTTTCTTGGTTGAAATAGAAAGCACTAACTGAGGGAGATCACGAGAATCTGAAGAAACTTTACTCATCTGAAGAGTTGTAGCAAGAGAGGCAGGAGTAGCTGGATTGAAAAAGTTGAGATAACTTTTCAAGAAAAAATCGCAAAAGAGCTTCATAAGCTGTCGGCAGGTTAGAATTCTGTAGCAAGTTCTCCCTCTTCCACAGAAGATACAGGAGAAGACAAAATACGAGGACCCATGGGTGCATTTGGTGCTGTGAGCAACTCTGGAAAATGGAGCTCTGGCGCTAATGGGCACTCCTGCGCAGGAGACAAAACACGCCCTGGTGTCCTAGGCCGCTCATGAACCATAACTGGCACAGCTTGAAGAGCCAAATGCGACACTGGTGCCAAAGCGCGCTCTGAACTTGGATGCTTACATCTCGCTCCAGGTCGGGAATGTTCTCCTTCCGGAAGATTACCAGAATTATCCAAAGAAAAGGTGTCTGGGTTACTCCAGAAACTACAAGAAGGTTTAACCTCCTTTACCTTTTTATGTGGTAGCTGATGGGTACAAGAAAAGTCCACTGCAGACCTTTTCAGTGGTCTGGATTTGTCACTATCGCGCCATCGGCACCGTTTCTCCTGACTCAACGTATCAGAGCTTGAAGAAAGACAATGACCACTGTCCAAGATGCCTTTCCAATGGCTGTCTTTCGCTACCTGGGAAACACCTACATGGGCAGACCCCACCGACCTCCCTTGGGCCTCCGGTATGACTTCTCCCAGGTGCGGGGGAGTATGTCGGGGACCTTCGCCTAGGAGAATCGGCAGGACGGACAGCCAGTTCCTCCACTAACACTTTACTTTTGTCTTTATCGAGAAGCATACACACTGACTCACCTAGCTGAGCCATAGAGTTAACAAACAGCTCAAATTTAAGTTCAAACTCTGTCTTGAGATTGACAATGCCACTGGGATTGGAAGCATGGGAGTCAGGAACAGGATTAAGTGGAAAAGAGGAAAGACTGGGTTTGGGGGACAAAATAGAAATCACAGGTATTTCAGAGGAAGATTCCTGGCTAGCTAATGACCTTTCGTACCTAGCAGTAGCCTTAAGATTCCCATCTTTTTCTAAATTTGAGCGGTAAGAAGACAGAATCCTCCATTGTTTTTCATCCCAGCCTATACTCATTACAAGTTGAATCAATAGTGCAAACCTGACCCCCACATCTAACACAAACAGAATGGGAATCATACTTTGCATAAGTTAACAGTGTATTCCAGACTTTTCTGCAAAAACAGATACTCGACTTACGAGAGTCAGACATCTTTAGAGAAAATCTCAAACATCAAAAGGATAAGACAACAGAATCAGAGTACTTCACCGAAGGTACTGGAAACTCTTGAGGAACGATGAAATCCAAATTTAAAGAAAGCTACAACTTACGACCTTCGTCGGAAGCCGGTAGAGATAAAATTGAGCTTCTTTGCCTAGTTGTTTACCTACTCCCCAGTAGTGGGCGGGGTACCGACCTACACCAAAACAAGAATCGCTACTGCAAATTTCAAATTTTAGCTACCGGTACTTGAAATTCTTAGCTATGTAATTACTTGGTAAGTTACTTGAACAAAACAGTTTAATCAGTTCACTATAGGGCTAGTCTGAAGTGCTTGTTATTTGTTATTAAGAAATACTTGATGACATATTTTAATAAGTTACAACTTGAAAAACTTGCTGAAAGGATAAAACTAAAACTGAGGAGCTTTCATGACGTGTTTCGATGTTACTGTTTCAAAATTATAGAAAAGATATAACTGAAACTGAAGATTTTGCTAACGAAATTTTCTTCAAAAATCTGTTCTCCAAACGTGATACTTGGTACTGGTTGAAAAATCTACTTCTTCTTCTTCTTCCCAGCTTTATCCCTATTCGGGGTTGCCATTTTTAATTTGTCTCTTCCATCTACCTCTGTCCTGTGCCATTTCCTCCCATACTCCCTCCTCTCTCATGTCATCTCTAATGCAATCTCTCCACCTGGTCTTAGGTCTTCCTCGCCTACTAACATATAAAATATCATTATTTGTAAGAACTAGTTTGCATTTGAGCATTCTGGGATTGGATTGTATGGATTTTCATAAAATACAGGTAGTGTTTGAGTTACGATAATCCAATTTTACGATGGGTTTAGCATTTAATACTGGTACGACTTTATTTTGAATATATGTATTTTTAAATATCGTGCGCAATGGGCGCAAGCAGCACCGTACAATCACACAGCAAGAGAGGCCAAATCACAATCGCCTAACTTCTTTACCTCCATATCGTTATACCATCTTCTAGTTAAGTAAGTTAAAAAAAGTTCATGTTAATGATGAAAGTATTGTTTTTACATTATACCTGTTGCATAAATGTGTACAACCATGGACAACCAAACAAGAAACAACTTTTTTGCTATGTACAACTAAATCTGATAACATCTGTTTTGTTTGTTTCAACCATCCTACGATTGTAAATAATTACCATAGTTTTGTTATAAATGATGTTATGTAGAATAGTACTGATATAATTTTATGTCATAACTTTACCTGCTATGAATAAAAAATCATCAAGGAAATGTACTGTTAAATTTAAACTGCTAGTTGTAGCTGAAACTGAGAAAATAATGAGTTAATGCTGCTAATGACTATTATCGTGCATCGGCAACATGGGTAAAATTATTCTAATCAACACTAATGGGCATGAAAACGCACATTTCACTGTTTCACATTGATAAAAGATAACGTAATGCTTGTATTACAATGAAAACTAGTAAAAATAATGAATGAAATCGCTGGATTTTTATGCAATTTATTAACAAAAAAATAATTTAATTCACAATGAGACGTATTAAACTCACATTTCAACTTAACCCTTAAACGCTGAGCCGGTATTTCCGAAAGCGTCTCCAGTATGCCGGTGGTGTTTGGGAGTGAGCGCCGAAGAGGAAATAAAGTTTTTTTCAAAAAATCAAAGCACACTTAGTTTTCAAGATTAAGAGTTCATTTTTGGCTCCTTTTTTGTCATTGCCTGAAGTTTAGTATGCAACCATCATAAATGAAAAAAAAAATATCATTATCATATATAAATATTGGAATATATGACAGTGCGAAAAAAAATTTCATATATAATTGTATACAAATTGCGCTGTGAGCAAAATGGTTAAAGCTAATAAGTTAATTTTTTTTCGTTGTATTGTACACTAAATTGTGATGATTTTGGTATATAACACATTGTAAAACAATCAAAGCAACACAGAGAAAATATTATCACAATATGATGCTGAATTGTCGCGAGGGCACATACGAATTAAAGTTGTTTTCAACAAAAAATTCACCATAAATCGAAATATTGTGCTAGAGATTTCCCGTTTGTTGCAAAATGAAGGTAATTGATTGAAATTACTTCGACGTAAGTGTTGTAAGCTTAAAACTTGCAGTTTTTGAACCATTTCAGTTTGAGTCAAAGTTTGGACCCCCGAAAGGTCGAATTTTTCTATTTATCCGTTTATTTTATGGAAAATATTTCAAAACTGACAAAAGCTAAAACCATTTGTTATTTTTAGTTGTTTTCTACATGAAATTGCACACATTTTCATATATAAAATTTTATGTAACGGCTAATATAGAACGATGCAAACATTACGACAATCTGAAAAAAGAATTTCTGATTTTTTTGGCAGAGTTACCAAGCGGAAAGTTTTTTCAAAAATTCACCATAAATCGAAATATTCTGCTAGAGATTCCCGTTTGTTTGCAAAATGAAGGTAATTGATTGAATATTACTAGACTGTAAGTGTTGTAGCTTACAACTGCAGTTTTTGACCATTTCAGTTGAGTCAAAGTTGACCGAAGGTCGAATTTTTTCTATTTATCGTTATTTATATGAAAATATTTCAAAACTGACAAAAGCTAAAACCATTTGTTATTTTTAGTTGTTTTCTACATGAAATTGCACACATTTTCATATATAAAATTTATTGTACGGCTAATATAGAACGATGCAAACATTACGACAATCTGAAAAAAGAATTTCTGATTTTTTTGGCAGAGTTACCAAGCGGAAAGTTTTTTCAAAAATTCACCATAAATCGAAATATTCTGCTAGAGACTTCGAATTTGTTGCAAAATGAAGGTAAATGATTGAATATTACTAGAGTGTACGAGTTTTAGCTTGCACAATTGCGGTTTTCGACCATTTCGGTGGAGTCAAAGTTGACCGAAGGTTGAAATTTTGGCACATCATTATTTATATGAAAATATTTCAAAACTGATAAAAGCTACAACCATGGGTTGTTTATTGTTGTATTCTACATGAAATTGCACACATTTTCATATATATAACTTTATGTAATGGCTAATATAAAACAGTGCAAACATTACGACAATCTGACGAAAGAATTTCTGATTTTTTCGGCAGAGTTACCGCACGGACGTAAGGAAAAAGTTTTTTCAGAAATTCATCATAAATCGAAATACTGTGCTAGAGACTTCCAATTTGTTGCAAATGAAGGTAAATGATTGAATATTACTAAAATGTAAGCGTTTTAGTTTGCAATTGCGTTTTTCGACCATTTCGGTCGAGTTAAAGTTGACTGAAGGTTGAAATTTTGGCACTTATCGTGATTTATATATGAAAATATTTCAAAACTCATAAAAGTTACAACCATGGGTTGTTTTTAGTTGAATTCTACATGAAATTGTGCACATTTTCATATATAAAACTTTATGTAACGGCTAATATAAAACGGTGCAAACATTACGACAATCTGACATAAAACTTTATGTAACGGCTAATATAAAACGGTGCAAACATTACGACAATCTGACAAGAGAATTTCGGATTTTTTCAGCAGTTACAGCACGGATGTACAAGAGTTTTTTTTTTTAAATTCACCATAAATTGAAATATTGTGCTAGAGACTTCCAATTTGTTGCAAAATAAAGGTAAATGATTGAATATTACTAGAATGTAAGAGTTTTAGCTTACAATTGCGTTTTTCAACCATTTCGGTGGAGTCAAAGTTGACCGAAGGTTGAAATTTTGGCACTTATCGTTATTTATATGAAAATATCTCAAAACTGATAAAAGCTACAACCATGGGTTGTTTTTTGTTGTATTCTACATGAAATTGCACACAATTTCATATATAAAACTTTATGTAACAGCTAATATAAAACGGTGCAAACATTACGACAATTTCTGATTTTTGCGGCAGAGTTACCACGCTGACGTAAGGAAAAGCTTTTTTCAAAAATTCACCATAAATCGAAATATTGTGCTAGAGACTTCCAATTTGTTGCAAAATGATGGTAAATGATTGAATATTACTAGAATGTAAGAGTTTTAGCTTACAATTGCAGTTTTCGACCATTTCGGTGGAATCAAAGTTGACCGAAGGTTGAAATTTTGGCACTTATAGTTATTTATATGAAAATATTTCAAAACTGATAAAAGTTACAACATAGGTTATTCTTTTTGTATTCTATATAAAAATGCGCACATTTTCATATATATGTAAAACTTTATGTAACGGCTAATATAAAACAGCGCAAACATTATGACAATCTGACGAAAGAATTTCAGATTTTTTCGGCAGTTACAACGCGGATGTAAGGAAAAAGTTTTTTTCAAAAATTCACCATAAATCGAAATATTGTGCTAGAGACTTCCAATTTGTTGCAAAATGAAGGTAAATGATTGAATATTACTAGAATTAAGAGTTTTAGCTTACAATTACGTTTTTCGACCATTTCGGTCAAGTCAAAGTTGACCGAAGGTTGAAATTTGGGCACTTATCGTTATTTATATGAAAATATTTCAAAACTGATAAAGCTACAAAATGGTTGTTTTTTGTTGTATTCTACATGAAAATGCACACATTTTCATGTATAAAACTTTATGTAACGGCTAATATAAAACGGTGCAACAAACATTACGACAATCTCACGAAAGAATTTCTGATTTTTTCGGCAAAGATACCATGCGGTGCAAACACTATGACAACCTGAGGAAAGAATTTCTGATTTTTTCGGCAGTTACCTTGCGGACACAAGGAAAAAGTTTTTTTCAAAAATTCACCTTAAATCGAAATATTGTGCTAGAGACTTCCAATTTGTTGCAAAATGAAGGTAAATGATTGAACATTACTAGAATGTAAGAGTTTTAGCTTACAATTGCGTTTTTCGACCATTTCGATCGAGTGAAGTTGACGAAGGTTGAAATTTTGGCACTTATCGTGATTTATATGAAAATATTTCAAAACTGATAAAAGCTACAACCATGGGTTGTTTTTAGTTGTATTCTACATGAAATTGCGCACATTTTCATATATAAAACTCTATGTAACGGCTAATATAAAACGGTGCAAAAATGACGACAAAGTGACGAAATAATTTCTGAGATGTGTCGCTGATGCTTTTTACTGCTAGAAGAAAGAATTCTTGCATACGCCTGGGTAACACTTGTAAACAAACCAACAGCTTGGCACGTGATTCAAAATATTTCGCCAAGTAGGCCTATAACTATTTTTCCACGAATATTTAAAAAACTTTTTAGCATAGACGTATTTTACATCAATTAAGCACCCGACAGACAATTTTCGTTGATGTAAAATACGTCCAATAGGCGTTTTAAGGGTTAAAAACACGGTCGTACAACAAAAAATTATTTTGTTCCATATAAGTAGAGTATCTAGATAGTGTTCATTTATGCTAACTTGGAGCAAGAACATACACTGAGAATTGAGTTAAATACGATGAAATACACTCGTATTCGTCATCAGCTGATTTGCAAACCAAAACATTGACAGCTACTTTAGTATTTTATAATAATACAATATGAGGATACATACAGTATTACTGGATACAGAGGTAATCTTTAACTTGAAAAACTTCATGGAAAAGATGCACATTTACTTCATTTGTATTTTATAATTATACATACCGTTTCTTGTTCAATTTCTTTTTGTACTGAATTGTCGTATGATCTGATTCTCGTTTCATGCTCAATTTCTTTCTGTACTGAATTATCATACGTCAGAATGCATTGAACCTCCAAAATTAGCCAATATTGATAATTACTATACCATTTATGTAGCATAGAGTATACTGTAGGCTAGGCTACTGTATATGCATATGATGTATCACAGAGTACGCTAAGCTAACTCTTTGTTAGTGTTATTCAATTTCTCTTTGTAATGAATTATCGTAAGTCAATATCTATTGAACTGAGAGAATTAGCTGATATTAATAACTACTACTTGGGAAAAACTCTCTATAGCAAGAGTATGTATAAAGTTATAAGAGGTCCACAATAATAAAAAAATAATGTTGTGAATTCGTATATACTTTTAAAAATTATACACTTAACTCCCATTTTTTTTATTATTGTGGACCTCTTAGAATAATAACTACTATAACGTATATGCATAGAGTAGCTATAGTGTAGTGTAGGCTAGGTATATGTGAAGATGATACTGATTACCCTAGTGTAGGCTGGGCTATAATCGAGATACGATTTTTTCAACAAACGATGGGTTTTTTGGAACTTAACCCCATCATAAGCGGGAGAATACCTGTAAACAAGTCTCAACAATTTTATACATATATAATCAATTCAGAGGCAGGATAACAGTACTTCAAAGCAATATTCTTATTCTGTTTGGAATTAAAAGCATCCCAATGCAACATCTGGATATCTGGATAAAATTCCCAACTCAATTTATACCATTCACTGTTCTACAAATTTAGCTCTCAAGACCTGGCTAGTGACATTATTAAGGGTGAAAGGATTTATATATGGTAAAGAACCACTGACCAAATCATATCTATTTGACCTAGTCCAGTTGTGATATTGGCACCAAATCATTTGTGGAAGGAAAACTTAACTAGGTGAACAGGGACAGATTGTTATAAACGGTGGACCCCCGTATTCGCGTTCTCTGGATTCGTGGACTCACACATTCGCCGATTTCTCTCGGGAACGTTTCCCTGCATTATTTGCAGAAAATCCGCATGTTCGCGGTATTTTCTATGAGAAATATTCACAAATTCCTTTTTTATTTATTAATTTCATCATAAAATGCACTTTTTGTGATAAAAATATTAAAAAACAACAAAGTATCAAAATTTTTATTGGTTTTTTTTTTTGAGTTTTAACTAACAAAATAGTCTGTTTTCAGCATTTTTATAGTCCAATTATTCGCGGGTTCTAACTATTCGCAGGGGGGGTCTGGTGCGCATCCCCCGCAAATACGGAGGGACCACTGTAAATTGAAGGGTTCTAAAACAAACTACAGTATGGACCCAATATATGCATGATGTGATGGTAACTGCTTCCTAGCAAACAAAGATAAAGGAAAGGAGAACGCATTTTCGAGAAGTTCGGCAGCAAGGAGGCGCTAGCGCAATGTGTTGGAGGTGCCTGTTATCATGGTGGTTCTAGAATCGGCAGGAGTGTTGTGGATCTCATCGGGACGTGAGAAATGCCGCGATTTCTGATGCAATACCTCGTCTAGATTCATCTAAGAAATTCTAGCAATCTCGGGAACCTGTGACGCTCACCGTAGGCCCCGCCCCCGGGATGCCGTATAAATACGACGGAGGAAGTAGGAGCAAAGAGTGATCGTAGAAGAGAAGGAAGAGATCGTAAAAGAGAGAGATCACCAGTTAGTCACACAGAGATATCCTCAGTAAGAGCCACAGATCAGATTATCAGTGAGAGATCAGCAGCAGTGATCGTCAGAGAGAGACTAGAGACGAAGGAACCGACGAAGTATCAATCATCAGAAGAGTTGTTCGAGAGTTGGTTGGATATCGGTCTAGTCGTCTTCAAGAGTGGACGAATTATCTCGTGTTATCTCAAATTCGAACAGACTTCAGAGAAGAAAGGGTCCTGCTAGAGGTTTTGGGTAGTTCCTGCCTTTCAAGTAGACTAGTTTCTGCAATACGGAGTCAAGAGGACGTCTGCAATTGCCGCTCTACTTTTGTGAAGCCACCGCGTCGAATTGCCAAATTGACAAGCAAGTATTTGAATTGCCTCACTGTTCCCCCAGTTCATGCAGTGTAAGATTCTATCTTTTTATGTAAATAGGAGATACCATTCTGCATTTACCTTTGTTAGTAAGCTTGTAAATAAACCTTTGTTTTGTTAGTGTTTCTTTCTATATTCCTATCCCCAGTTTCAACTGTTGGTGTTGAAATTTTTTTTTTCTATTATTTCATATCGAACCTGAAGCGGACCTCTTTCAGAGGCCATAACATTGTGTCGACCCTTTCCAGGATATTTCGACACCGTAACATTGTCTCTGAGATCTCAGATCTGTAACACATGATCAGATTGTGCGATTGCCCTTTATGCGGTCGCTAGTTCTCAAAACTAGATTTGCTGTATTTGCAAAGCCTTCAAAAGTCTGCAAGTCATGCGCTGCAAAACATATCAAAAATCTATTGCCTTTTTAAGTATTTGAGGGGGGGGGGGGGGGGGTTTGCTGATGTCTGAAAGAAGGGGGGGAGGGGGAATGCCAGAGAAAGATTTCATGCTCAGCCATTGGTTAAGACGGAAGGCTCCTACTCAGCCACTGGCTAAGACGAAAGGCTCCGCCTCACACAATTGTGACATCATGGGTCACAAAGCCTTCCTTCTGCAGAAGAACTCTTCTCGGAGGATGAGATAGAGGAGTTTGAAGGTAGTTTGGCAGAGGATGGGTAAAGGAAATTCCACCCAAAAAGTTTTTTAAAGATTTTAACAGCAGGAAATGACTATCGTACAGTACACTTGCACCCAATGGTGGTAGTGTTTGTATGTGGGAGTTTTCACCATCCTGGGTATAATTTTACACTTTTTCAAGTTATTAGAACTTTAAAACCTTTTTAATTTTTTATTTATCCATAAGAATAATTTAATATTAGAAAAAATACAGTATATGTAGTACATAGAAAGTATTGAAAATGGGTAATAAAAAAGTTTGAGTCCCTAATGGAATTATTCATATAAGGTACGTGTATCAAAATCTACGATTTTCCAGCTCTACGAGGCCGCGGATCGACCAAATTCTCGCATAATTGGGGATTGTACTGTAGTTATTGAAAAAAAAATTTTGGGAAGGTGGCATGTTTTAAAAAAATCTTTACTGTTGACAATTCTGACAGATTGTTGCAAAAATTACATATTTTTGACTTGCAGGAAATACTATACTGCATTAGGATGTGGACCTTTACTACTTCCTACGATGTTTACATATGTGCTAATGCACATATGTAAAGATATGCTCAGCACATAACCCAACATTGGATAGGCCATTGTTGGCCACAAACTCTTCTAACAAATTTTGTAAAATTACTAGTAGGAAAGCAGTTGTCATATATGCTAGTTTTTTTTGCACAATCACATAAATAAGGCAATTAAATGTGGAATAAAATAACAAAAATAGAAGGATCATAAAAATGAAGTTTATTTAATAACGCATGGAACACAAAAGATAAAAGTTGTTCTATACTGTATGGATAAAAAAATTGGATGCACAAGCAAGCCATAAATAAATTGCTGGATAAACAGAGCCATCATACAGATCATATCAGAAATACACACAGAACTTAGTAGAATTGACCAGAATATAGAAATTAGGCCAAAGGCCAAACATTAGGGACCTATGAAGTCATTCAGCGCTGAGATGGAAATTGAGAAAAGGTTTGAAAAGTGTAACAGCAGTAAAACCACAAAGCAGTTGTGCTATGAATCAAATGTTAAGGGAGGGTGAAAAGTAAGATGGAAGAAAGAGCATATGAAAGGAGGTTAGGTAAATGAATGAAAGGGGTTGCAGATAGGGACCAAAGACACGTTGCAAAGAACCTTTAGTAATGCCTACAGTGCGAACTTGGTAGAATCCCCTAATTTCTTCACTCATCACACTACTGAGAAGCAATATCATCTGGGTACCTACATCACACATTGCCAAACAGCATACATCCCAGCTATTTCTTACTAATAATATACCTGATAGTAGTTACAATCACCTAAGGAAATCAGGTAACAGATCAGTTATTTCATTTAACATTTGCTTACAGTATTTGATATGAATAACTGAATTTCTTACTAAAATTCTAGATAAGATGAAGCTGCAAGTAATTTTGCCAGATTCAACAATTTAAATTAGCTAAACAATGATTAAGAAGCATGAGGAAAAGATGACAAAACACAAAAAAGGCTGAAAAAAAGATTTAATTGTAAAATAGTGTATCCAATACAAGGAAAAGAATTAGATCAAGACAACCTGGACACTGGAGATTACTAAGCTATGAGTTAATAGTGAGCGAGATAAGGTGCAACACAGTATAAAAAAAACATGAAACGAGAAATGCAATCAAGAGGTATGCAGAAAATGGAGCAATACAGAATCATACATGGAATCCAACAGGAGGTGGCATGCAATAGTAGCATAAGTAAGGAATTTGCCGTCAGAAAGCTGTAAAGAAAGATATGGAGGTATAACTAAGGTTTCTACAAGGCAACTGAAGAAAAAGGAAGAAAGCCTTCACACTGCAGCACACGAAAGAGGATACAGACAACTAAAAGGGAGACAAGGAAAGCCAAGCAGAAGGTGGCCAAGTTCAAGGGAGGAATGTTCCTGCCATGAAATTGTCTTAGCTTTCTAATAATTTAACAGTTTGGCTTATCTTTAACTAACTTTCAGGACCTTTCTTCTGTCTGATGTCTTTATGAAAACATAATATACATATCATATATACTCGCATAACACACGATCTCGCATATCGTGCGACCCTCAAATTTTCACCCTCAAAAAATTATTTTATTACATATCTCACATATCATGCTAGTTAAATTTACGAGACCAAAATTTAACAATAGGCTAACCTCTTTTCCTCCTCTTCATCTATTCCATTTTTTAGTTAGGCTAACCACTTTTCCTACATCTCTTAACCCTTAAACGCCGAAGCGGTAAAAACAAAAATGTCTCCCGTGTGCCGGAGGTGTTTCAGAGTGAGCGCGGAAGCGGAAAAAATATTTTTTTCAAAAAATCACAGCGCGCTTAGTTTTTAAGATTAAGAGTTCATTTTTGGCTCCTTTTTTTGTCATTGGCTGAAGTTTAGTATGCAACTATCAAAACTGAAAAAAATTATCATTATCATATCTAAATAATGCGATATATGATAGCGCAAAAACGAAATTTCATATATAATTGTATTCAAATCGCGCTTTGCGCAAAACAGTTAAAGGTAACAAGTTACTTTTTTTCGTTGTAATGTACACTAAATTTCGATCATTTTGGTATATAACACATTGTAAAACGATAAAAGCAACACAGAGAAAATATTATCACAAAATAATGCATGAATTGTAAACGCGCGGACGTAAACAAATATTTTTTTCAAAATTCACCATAAATCTAAATATTGTCCTAGAGACTCCAAATTTTCTTTCAAAATGAAGAAAAATGATTGAATATTACTATACTGTAAAAGTATTAGCTTACAAATGCAGTTTTCGACCATATCTGAAGAGTTAAAGTTGACTGAATGTCGATTTTTTTATTTTTTTATATATATATTTTTTATATGCAATTATTTCGGAAATAAGAAAAGCTACAACCTTCAAATATTTTTCATTTTATTCTACATGAAATTGCGCACATTTTCATATATAAAACTCTATGAAATGCATAATATAAAACAGAGCAAATATTCCGAGAATGGGACGCACGCATTTCGGAGATTTGTGGCGGAGAATCCGCGCGCAGAGGGAAGGAAAGTTTTTTTTTTTTAAATTCACCATAACTCTAAATATTGTGCAAGAGACTTCCAATTTGTTTCAAGATGAAGATAAATGACTGAATATTACTAGACTGTAAGAGTTTTAGCTTACAATTGCGTTTTTCGACCATTTCGGTAGTCAAAGTTCACCGAACGTGGTTTTTTTTCTATTTATCGTGATTTATATGCAAATCTTTCAAAAATGAGAAAAGCTACAACCTTCAATTATTTTTTATTTTTTGTTCTATTCTACATAAAATTGCACACATTTTCATATATAAAACTTTATGTAACGGCTAATTTAAAATGGTGCAAAACTTTACCAAAATCGCACGTATAATTTTTTTGGAAGAGTTACCGCGCGGACGTAAAGAAAATGTTATTTTTTTCATAAATTCACCATAAATCGAAATATTGTGCTAGAGACTTCGAATTTGTTGCAAAATGAAGGTAAATGCTTGAATATTACTAGAATATAAACGTTTTAGCTTATAATTGCGTTTTTCGACCATTTCGGTAGTCAAAATTGACAGAAGGTTGAAAATTTGTCACTTATCATTTTTTATATAAAAATATTTCAAAATTGATAAAAGCTACAACCATGGGTTGTTTTTAGTTGTATTGTGCATGAAATTGCACACATTTTCATATATAAAACTTTTTGTAACGGCTAATTTTAAAATGGTGCAAACATTACCACAATCGCATGTACGATTTTTTTCGGAAGAGTTACCGCGCGGACTTAAGGAAAAAGTTTTTTCATAAATTCACCATAAATCGAAATATTGTGCTAGAGACTTTCAATTAGTTGCAAAATTAAGATAAATGATTGAATATTACTAAAAAACAAGAGTTTTAGCTTACAATTGCGTTTTTTGACCATTTCGGTAGAGTCAAAGTTGACCGAAGGTTGAAATGTTGGCACTTATCGTTATTTATATAAAAATATCTAAAAACTGATAAAAGCTACAATCATGAGTATTTTTTTGTTGTATTCTACATAAAAATGCACACATTTTCATAAATAATACTCCATGTAACGGCTAATTTAAAATGGTACAAAAATTATGTCAAAGAGACTAAATAATTTCCAAGATGTGTCACAGATACTTTTTAGTGCGGCAAGAAAGAAATTCGCGCTTGCGCGCCTGCGTAACGATTGTAAACAAAACAACACCTCGATCCATGAACTCCCAGCATCCCCCAAGGCGCGTGATTCAAAAGTTTTTGGCTGGTAGGCCAATAAGTATTTTTCCGCGAATTTTTAAAAAAAAATTTTTGAGTCGACGTATGGTACGTCCATTCGGCATACGGGAGACATTTTGACTCAACGTTTAATACGTCCATTCGGCATTTAAGGGTTAATCTATCCCATCTTCTAGTTAAGTTTAAAAAAATAAAAGAGAATGTAAAAAGTATCAGTAGTAATGATATGCTTGTTTGGAAAATGCATACAGCCAGAAACAGCTGATTTGCTGTGAACAACCTATCCGATAAAAACAACCTTTTTGCTTGCATTTCATCCATCGTTACAAATGACATTAATGAGAATAGGACAGATATATTTTTACATTACAGGTAGTAGACGACTTACTACCGTAATTGGTTAAGAACAACCAGTCAAATCGATTTGGACGTAAGTCGGCCCATGTTAATTTACCATAAGAATGTTATACTAGCGTAGCCTACACTGGTAATCAGTACCATCTTTACATATAGGGTATCCTAACCTACACTACACAGCATACTTTATACATATATGACATACCAATTATTAATTTCAGCTAATTCTCTAGGTTCAATGCACAATGGCTTATGATGATTCAGTACCAAGAGAAATTGAATAACATTTAACAAGTTAGCCTCGCCAATACGATGATGATATCATGGTACATATATCATATATATACAAATACAGTAGCCTAGCCTTCAGTATATTGTATACTACATATACAATATAATTTAGTAATTTATTAATAAAAGCTAATTTTGGAGTTTCAATGCATTCTGACCATGACATATCGGCGAAAAAAAAAAATGGACACGAAACTGGAATCAGATTCGGACCGACATCGGCATACCTAATTGAGCAATCTCAGGCTGCTGGCGGCTACGTATATTTACGACATAAATACAAAATGAGTATGCATCTTTTCTGATTCTTTTAAAAAATTATACATTACAATATCCAATAATAATGTATGTACTCTCATACTATTGTATCATAACATACTAACAAAGCGGTCAGTGTTTTGTTTGGAAATCAGCTGATGGCGAATAAGAGTTTATTTCTCCGTATTTAACTAATTTCGGAGCGAATTGCCTTTCTTTTAGTCAGCGTAAAATATCTAGGTACTCTACTTATTTGAGACAAAGTAATTTGTCATTATACGATGTGTTTTTAAGTCGAAATATGAATTCAATACGTCTCATGAACTAAAGTATTTTTTTTGTTAACAGATTGCATTGTGGGCATGTTAAATGTGTCAAAATATTACGTGATTCCGTTCGCTATTTTCACTTCATTTCATCGTAGTAGGAACTTTACCGTTATGTTACTTAACTTTTATCAGCGTGAAAACAACAGTAAAATGTGTTCCTTCAAGACCTGAAGTTTTGATTAAAATCATTGTCTCTCAATTTTATATACGGTTGTGTTTGATGGCATAAGTTTACTGGAGTTATAGCCTTGTTGCCGATGCACGATAATAGTATTATAGCCTTACTCACTATGGATAAAAGATCGGCAAGGGCATATACGGCTAAACTTAATCTGTAAGTTTTAGCTGAAATTTAGGAAAGAATGTTGATACGCTAACGACTATTATCGTACATCGGCAACATGGATGAAACTTTCGCAAACTTTGTGGGCATGAAAAGAACACATTTTACTGTTTTCACTCCAATAAAAGATAAATACGTAAAGCTCGTAGTATTCTGATGAGATAAAGTGAAAATATTGAACGGAATGTTGATTTTTGTTTACGCAATAAACATGCCCTCAGTGCCATCTACTAACGAAATAATTAACTAAATTTCGTTCACAAACGATACGTTTTCAAGTGATATTTCCCTGAAAACACCTTGTATAACGTAATATAATCTTGTCACATATAAATAAGAGTATCTTGAGATTCATTTGCTCTAACTAGAGGCAAGAAAGTCGCTCTGATTTGAGTTCAACTCAGCAAAACAAACTTACTTCCCTATCGCCCTCAGCTGATTTCCATAAACAAAACATTGATTGCTGCTTGTATTTTATAATATAAGCAAATAGTAATATGAAAATACATATAATATTATTGGATGCAGTGAAGTAAAACAAAACTTTTTAAAATATCCATGGAAAATATGCATATCTATTATGTTTGTATTTTATCATCTGATACTAATATATGATTATTACATACTCAAATTTTGTATCTCGTGTAAGATACACCCTTAAAATTAGCTCCAAAACTAGGGCTTCAAAAGTCGCATGATATGCGAGTATATACAGTACTTTATTCTGTTTTTTCCTTCTAAGGAATGGAACCGCACTAATATTCACCAAGAGATGAATTTATTTGCTATGAATCACCACTACTCTCCTTTATTACTGTTTTGGTGCTTAAACTGCTTCAGATTTCTCTTGAACCAGTCACTCTTTTTTTTCTTTTTTCCAAGTTAAAAAATTGTATTCATTATTCGTTGGAATAGTATCAATCTGATAATTTACTATCATTTACATGAGCCCACATAAGAGGGCAAAGATCCTGCTGAAACAGCAACTGTTAATTTTGATTTCCTTTCCCTCTCCAACCAGCTTTCTACAGATAATATTTTGTTTTCTATTCCATTCCAAATGATTCCACCTTCTATTTAGGTGGCTATCAAACATACCACAATATCACATACATATATTAAAAGAGAGCAATGTTTCTTTCCTTATGATTTTCATACAACAGTGAAGTTTCCCAATTTTTTTCTGACCCCTATAGCCTTCTTTCTTTCCCCTTCCTCTACATCTGAGCCTAGAAAAGAGCACAGTTCCTGGTCCCACACAACTCCAACATATTAGAATGGCAAACCATTCTTAAAAAGTAAAACAAAACAGCCATTTAGCTTACCTGAGTTTCCATAAAATTGTACCAGCGTAATACATGTGAAGGGGCTTTACTGCTGCTTAATAGAGCATGCCATGCTGCATTCCCTGTTGCAGAGGAAAAAATAAAGCTTTAGTAATATCAAAATCAGATTCATATATATCATATATACTTGTGTAAGACGCGACCTCACATATCATGCGACCCCCAAAATTTTCACCCTTAAAAATTATTTTATCATTTATCTCATGTATCATGCAAGTAAAATTTATGAGACCAAGTAACAATAGGCTAAACTTTTCCTCCTCTTTATCTATTCCTTTTTTTAGTTAGGCTAACCTCTTTTCCACCATCTCTTTATCTATTCCATCTTCTAGTTAAGTTTAAAAAAGTAAAAGACAATGCCAAAAGTATCCTTAGCAATGATATACTTGTTTTGAACATACACAGCCAGAAACAGCAGATTTGCTTGCATTTCAACCGTCGTACGATAGTAAAAAAAAATTACCGTAGTCATGTTACAAATGACGTTAAGGAGAATAGGAATGATATATTTTTACATTACTACGTAGTATATCCTTACTCGCTATGTAGAAAAAATTGGCAAGGGCATATACACTTCTAAATTTAATCCGAAAGTTTTAGGTGAAGTTAAGGAAAGATGTTGAGCCACTAACGACTATTATCATGCATCGGCAACGTAGGTGAAACTCGCAAACTTCAGTATAGTACCATCAAACTTGACCATAAACAATATTTGAGAGAAACGCATTTTATTCAAAACTATTGGGCATGAAAGAACACATCTTATTGTTTTCACTTCAATAAAAGATAAATATGTAAAGCTAGAGGTATTCTGATGAGATCAAGTGAAAATATTGAATGGAATCTGTTGATTTTTGTTTACGCAATAAACATGCCCTCAGCGGCATCTACTAACAAAAAAAATAACCAAATTTCGTTCACAAACAGTAAGTTTTTAAGTCACATTTTGACTTTAAAACGCTTCAAATAACATAAAATAACCTTATCCCATATAAATAGAAGCAAGAAAGTCGCTCTGATTTGGCTTCAATACAGCAAAACAAACTTAACCCGCAATCGCCCTCAGCTGATTCCCAAACCAAAACATTGATTGCTATGTTTGTATCCTATAATACAAACAGATAGTAATATGAAAATACATATACGTAATATTATTGGATGCATTGAAGTAAAGCATAACTTTTAAAAGAGCCATGGAAAAGATGCATATCCATTATATATTTGTATTTTATCATACAATACTAATACTATGTGATTATTAAACTCAAATTTTATATCTCATGTACGATGAAACCCCCTTAAAATTAGCTTCAAAATTGGGTCTTCAAAAGTCGCATGATACGTGAGTATTTACAGTATCTGTCTAATGTTCCATGAAGCATAATGAGATGAAATCTCACTTAGCATTACAATTTACAGCAGTACCTCAATGAAGTTTACACTATTAAAACCATACATTTTTAAATTAATTTTCTGCCCACCTTCCAAATTTTCTTCAATATCTGAGAATTCACTGCAATTTGTAATTCTACTTGAACTGTAATATAATCTCAACTTAATCTAAACTAATCCTAATATGTAATGATTCGATTAATCATATATAAAAATTAAAACCTGTAGCATCCAACAAATAACGATAACTAGCCATCATACTTACTGTACAGAGCAGCAAACACTTCATAGTCAGCAACTGTCACACCGCTACCCACTAATACAGTTGAAGGGGCTAAAGCTTTATTCAACTGACCAAGGGTTGCTCCTAATTCTCCTCCACAAGTCAAAGGGCCTGAAGCCACTGACAACCAATGATCAACCTACAAAAAAATTATATCTGAGATCTGCAATAAGAAGTTATATTTTTGCATACTAAATATAAAAAAATATAAACAAGCAAAGATTTTTTCTCTCTTAGACATCCTGTGTCTTGTACAAGTAAGGTTAACTAATACACAGAACATTTCTCTTTCTGAACTTCATACAGGAGTTATGGCCTTGACGAATTCTCAAATATATAAGTGTCTATTCTGTAGCTTTCTTTGGCAAAGAATGGTTTACCCTTAAAGCATTGCTGTCCCTTCATGTGAAACTTTTTAATTTATGCCGTTTTATGTTTTTTAGGCTTTATTATTTTCACTGGGTCAACTACAAAAACGGGCCAAAAACGTTATTCTTAGCAATTTTTCCCCGTGAAAATCGATCGTCCCTTGATCCATAGTGGCTCCTATTATATTTTTATAATAAAATAAGGTTTCACATGTACTTACAAAATAATTACAAACCTCTGAGCTTTCTTACCTGGCAGTTGAAAATTCAAATTATTTGGTGGCAGCAGCACTGCCATCGTTAGTGTAGGTGATACAGGTCCCGCCCACTTTCAGGAACACCTGGTACTGCTGAGCTAACTATTGTCAATTCGTGGAGCCACAATGTACATCTGTGTGGAGGAGGGAGGGCTCTGATTATGTAATTGTTTGGAAAGTACATGTGAAAACCTAATTTTATTATAAAAATATAATTTTCACATAAGTGACTTAACCAAACAATTACAAAGCTGAGTCCAAATTACCAGGAAGGTGGGGACAACTTAAAAAAAGACAACAATAATATGCTCACATTATATAATGTTTGCAGTACCTTAACTTGTGAAAGAGCCGCTGCAGGTGGATACTGCCTCTGGTCAGTGTTCTCATCATCTGTAGGGGATGTGGCAGTAATGGCCAGCATCGTCCTTACTAATGGTGGGATTTTGTAACCATGGAGGTTCACAATGTTTAACAAAAATCAAAATTTTGTCCTTGCCCTGGGCGAAGACCAGACAACCAATCCACAGAACCATCACCTACACTAAAAATAATAATAAAGAACAACCCTAACCATAAAAAAATTGGAGGGTACTCTGGGTACATTGTACCCCCCAGCTTCCCAATAACTTGACAACCTTAAAAAAATATAAGAGGGAAAGAGGTCCCCCTATGCTTCCTATCCCAACACCATCGTTTGCAGGATGGAGGATAGACATGTCTAAGTGCTAGAGAAGTCACCACTGCACGAATTTTGTGCGCCTTCACTTTCAGTACGTTAAGAGCTTCATCTTGGAATTGAGTATGAGCTTCCAAAGTCGAGCTTCTCAGGAAGAACGAAATCACATTCTTAGAGAGAGGACAGGATGGGCCTCTCACCAGACACCATTGTTGATTGTAACTTCCTCTTAATTCCTCTGTCCTATGTAGGTAGTGTCTAATGGCTCTGACATGATATAATGTACGTTCCTCCTCTTCTGTTCCTACTATGTCCATTCGGTTTTTTATCATAAATGAGCAAGGCCATAGATGCGATGGATCCTCAGTCTTCACAAGGAATTCTATAATGTAAAAACACAAATGCTTTACTCTGGGAGAACCCGACCTCTTTACTAATAGCCTGCATTTCACTTACTCTACCTGCAGTAGCTAAGGTGACTAAAAACAAAGTCTTCTTCGTTGGATCCCTGAGACAAAAAATTTAGAGGCTTGAACTGGGGACTGGAAATTCACCTCCCCACGCTTAACTACTTTTGAGGAATCATAAGATTTATTAAGGTCACTGATATCCTGATTGTTCAAGATGTCGAGGCCTCTATGTTTAAAAACTGAAGAAAGCATAGACCTATAACCTTTATTAATAGGGATGGATAGCTTTCTTGAGTCTCGCAGAAATAACAGGAAATATGATATTGTTATTGTACAATAAAGTTTCATACATACTTACCTGGCAGATATATACTTAGCTATAGACTCCGTCGTCCCCGACAGAAATTCAAATTTTGCGGCACACACTACAGGTAGGTCAGGTGATCCCGCCGCCTGCCGCTGGTGGCAGGAAATAGAACTATTACCGTTTTAAGCCAGATTTTTCTCTTCCACCTGTCTCCTGAGGGAGGGGTTGGGCTGGGCCATACGATCGTATATATCTGCAGGTAAGTATGTATGAAACTTTATTGTACAATAACAATATCATTTTCATACATTTCAACTTCCTGTTCAGATATATACTTTGCTGATTGGCACCTTTGGCGGAGGGCAAGAGACAGCTAATTACTGACCTAATAGGTAAACAACATATGTTGTAGGTAATACAAGTTAATTAATAATACCCTAGTTCCTACCTGTTTTTAGGCGGAAGATTCTTAGCTTGTGCCTGAAGAAGTCCTGCTCTTCGCCTCAAAAGACTTCAGCAGGGGTGTGGCCCTATGGCTGAGAACTCTTGAAAAGGACTGTCAATGGGGTCTTATCCACTTACTCAACAGAACCTAATGGCAATTGTCACTGGAGTCTTATTCACTTACATGACAATATACCTATGCCTCTTGGCATATAAAGGAGTAAAATACTGATCCCGATCACCCGATCCTAACCGTGGATTAGTAAATATGATTGAAAGGCGTTATCCCCAAACACCTTTCAAACAACCTAAAAAACTCAACTTCAATAATTTTTTAAATCACAATATAAATATAAGGACAAAAATTAATATTAAGGATCAGTCTTCTCTCCTTTCCCCAGCACTGTATCCGCTGATACATAAGCCTAGAGAGAAGCATTTCTCATATGTCACTCTTCACATCTTTCAAGTAATGTGAGGCAGGAACCAACTGAAGTTACATCTCCAATACGTGGCCGCTAAGATGTTCTTCATTGACATGTTCTTGTTGAACGACAATGATGTAGCGACTGCACGTACTTCGTGTGCTTTTACCCTTAAGGTATTATATTGGCCTCACTATCACAGCTCATGTGGGCTTCAGTTATGATGTTCCTAACAAAAAATGCTAATGGCATTCTTGACATAGCTCTTCTAGGGTCTTTAACTGCACACCATAAACTTTGATTGCAACCCTGCAACTGCTTCTTCTTCTGCAGGTAAAAACTTCAAGTTCTCACAGGACATAAAGTTCTTTCCATTTCATTCCCAACTAATTGAGAAAGGCCTTTTACTTCATAAGTCCTAGGCCAAGGTCTTGAGGGGTTTTCATTTTTTAGCTAGAAATAAAGGTTTAAAGGACAATACAGCTGAATCCTTCTTAAAACCCACTCTAGAGTCAAGCGCTTGCAGCTCACTCACTCTTTCCGCAGTTGCGAGAGCTATTAAGTAAAATGCATTTTTCTAGTCAAGTCCCCGAAAGTAGCTTTATCGGGAGGTTCAAATCTCTCCGACATTAGATATTTGAGAACCACATCCAGATTCCAACTAGGGGTGAGAGAAGTTCTTAATTTTGTAGTTTCAAATGATCTAATTAAATCATGCAGATCTTTGTTATTCTCTATGTTCAGGCCCCTATTCCTGAACACAGCTGATAACATGCTCTTATAACCTTTAATGGTTGACACTGCCAGATGAGATTCTTCTCGTAAAAACAAAAGAAAATCAGCAATTTCGGTCACAGAGGTATCGGAGGAGGACAGCTTTCTTCGCCATTACACCATCTACGGAAAACTTCCCACTTCGATTGGTATATCCGCATGGTTGAGGACCTTCTTGCTCCAGCAATTGCTTTTGCCGCTTTGCGAGAAAGCCTCTCGCTCTGACCAGTCTTTCGATAGTCGAAAGGCGTCAGAGCGATAGCGTGGATATTTTTGTGATACCATCTCGAAGTGGGGTTGTTTGAGCAGATCTGTCCTTTCGGGAAGAGATCTGGGGAAGTCCACTATCCATTCCTGTACCTCTGTGAACCATTCTCTTGCAGGCCATAAGGAGCGATCAATGTCATCCTCATTTCCTCGAGGACACGAACTTTCTCATTACTTCCCCCAGCATCTTGAATGGGAAAACACATAAGCGTCTATGCCCTTCCAATCCATGAGCATGGCATCATGGATAGGGCTCTGGGATCGTCCCCCAACGAGCAAAAGTTCTCCATCCTCCTGGATAGGAATGTTGCAAACAGGTCCACTTGAGGCTTCCCCCAAAGAGACCATAGTTGCTGGCAGACTTGTGAATGAAGGGTCCACTCTGTTGGAAGGACCTGGTTTTTCCTGCTCAATCTCTGCTCTTATATCTTCCCTCCTTGAACGAACCTCGTCTCAGGAGTCGAATTCCTCTTTCTTCTGTCCATATCAACAGATCCCTTCCTAGTTGGTAAAGGGAGAAAGAGTGTGTCCCCCCTTGTTTTCTTATATAAGCCAGAGCCGTGGTGTTGTCCGAGCTGACTTGGACCACCACGCCTCGGACTTCGTTCTCAAAAAACTGCAGTGCTAAGTGCACTGCTAAGAGTTCCTTTGCATTTATGTGCCAGGCCTTCTGTTCTTCTGTCCAACTGCCTGACACCGTTCCTTCGTACCCTAGTGTTGCTCCCCCACCCGTGTCCGAAGCGTCCATGAAGAATAACACTAGGTGAGGGTTCTGAAGGGCCAAGGACACTCCTTCGTTTCTTCTCAGTGGTTCTAACCACCATCGTAAGTGGTTTTTGATACTCTCTCCTATAGGAAAGGTATCCAAAAGATCTCCTTTTCTTCTGTTCCAACTCCTTCTGAGATGGAACTGCAAGGGTCTCAGATTCAGTCTCCCTAGAGAGATGAACTGCTCCAGCGAGGAAAGAGTGCCCAGAAGACTGAGCCATTCCTCGCTGAGCTTCGTTCTTTCTCTAGGAAGACGAATTTTTTCCAACCCTTTCGAGATCTTTCCTGGGATGGATACGCTCGAAAACCCCGAGAATCCATCCGATAAACCCAGATAGACGATAGTCTGACTGGGGATTGTGTGAGACTTCTCGAGGTTTACGAGCAATCCGAGAGATCTGGTCAATTGAAGAGCTATCTCCAAGTCCTCCAAGCACTTTTGTCTTGTCTGCGCTCTTATAAGCCAATCGTCTAGGTAAAGAGATATCCTCACCCCCTTCAGATGTAGCCATCTTGCTACGTTTCTCATCAACGCTGTAAACACCTGAGGAGCCGTTGAGAGGCCGAAACACAAAGCCCCGAACTGATAAAATCCTTAGCACCATGAATCGAAGATATTTCCTCGACGAATGATGCAGGGGGACGTGAAAGTATGCATCTTGTAGGTCGAGGGAAACCATCCAATCTCCTGGACGGAGAGCAGAGAGAACCGAGTTGGATGTCTCCATGGAGAACTTTGTCTTCTCCACGAAGTGATTCAATGCACTCACGTCCAGGGACTGGGCCTCCACCCCCCCGAGGCTTTTTCAGCACCAAAAATAGGCGATTGTAAAAAACCTCGGAGTGCGGATCCTGTACTACCTCGATGGCCTCCCTCTCCAACATTTGCTGCACCAACCCAAGAAGGATCTCTCTCTTTACAGGGTCTTTGTATCTCGCTGACCAGCTCCCTAGGAGTCCCGTCGTCAAATGGAGGTCCTTGTTCTTGAAGGGATGAGGTATCCTTTCCTCAGCACTTGTAGGACCAAGAATCTGCTTTCATTGAAGCCCATGCTTCCGAGAATCCCGAAGTCTGGCCCCTACGGGTGATTGGAGGACTGGAATCTCATTTTGCGTTCTTCTTTGGAACTCTAATGGAAGATCTTCCTCTTTTCTCTCCTCCTCTCTTCCTTGGGGCTCGGCTAAAAGCTCTACCTCGAAAGGGCTGTTGGGCAGGGTCTTGGCTCCTTCTTCGAGACAAAAGCAGCTGGTCTAGGCTTCTAGCAGAATGTACCAGCAATCCTGTGGTGCCTTCTCAGCAAGCGTATGGGAAATGTCCTTTACCAACTGAGAAGGAACAGCTGTTTAGACAGAGGGCGTATAAAAGAGAAGCCCTCTGTACTGGAGAGAGTGCTTTGGTAAGAAATGAACCAAAGACAGCCCTCTTCTTTAATACTCCTGTCCCGAACAAGGATGCCACTTCAGCCGATCCGTCCTGCACTGCCTTGTCCATGCATGCCAAAACACTATGCAAGACTTCTGGTTCCAAAAACTGAGGGTCTTGCGTCTTGTTGGCCAAAGCCCCAAGGGACCAATCTCCTTTGAGGAGATGGTCCATTTCAGACATTGTCCAGCTTGTTTTGGCCGATGGATGCCTCCTTGCCGAATCCACCAAGGTCGAGAAGTCCGCCTCAGCAGATGAGGGAAGAGAAAGTCCCATAGATTCTCCTGTGCTATACCAATCCCTCTCTTCCTGATAGCCTGGAAGGGGGACAGGTAAACACAGTCTTCCCCGCCTCCTCCTTGGTTTTAAGCCAATTTCCGACCGACTGCAAAGCCCTCTTCATTGAAATGGTCGGTTGCATCTTCAAGAAAGAGGAAGACTTCGCAGCCTTCGTACTCGAAAATAAAGACCGAGGAGAAGGAGGGGCAGCAGGACTCAGAGACTCTCCAAATTCTTTTAACAAGAGGGCTGCTAATATCTTATAATCAGAAAGACCTGCCCCCTTGTTTTCTTCAGAGTCCGAAACATCCTCCAATTCCCCGGTTGAGTTTTATTCGGAGAAGAGTGTGCGACCGGGAGGGACTCCTCCTCTCGGAATGCACAGGGCTTGTAGCAACACCGGCTGCAACCTGACAAGGGCTACGTCACTTGTGCGACATCTTCAGTCCCTGCCAGGAGAAGGCCGATGTTGTTCTTTTACCCTAAAGCCCTCCTGACAAGGACGACGGTCGCCTGTGCGACAACTTTCGTCTCTACCAGGAGAAGTCCTTAAATGTCGTTCCCTTTTCTCATGATCAACTCCTTCCCGACAGGGGCTACGATCACCTGTGCGACACCTAGAGACCCTGTCAGGGGAAAATTGATCTTGAGAAAAATCCCAAAGAGGAGCCTCCAAGTCCGCTTCAAACTCCGATAACTCCTCCAAATTGTATTCTGGATTGTACAAATCCTTGCGCCTGCTTTCAGGCGCTCTAGACGCTTTACATCTTGTTTCAGCCACTTCAGGCTTTCCAGGCGCCTTGCGCCTCCATTCGGACGCTTCAGGCTCTTCAGGCGCTTTGCGGCTCGTTTCAGGTGCCTCAGGCTCTTTAGGCGCTTTGCTTCTTCTTTCAGGCGCCTCAGGCTCCCTAGGCGCTTTGCTTTTCCTTTGAGGCGTTCTAGGCTCTCCAGGCGCTCTATGTTTCATTTCAGGCGCTCTAGGCTCTCCAGGAGTTAAATATTTCCTTTTAGCCACTTCAGGCTTTTCAGGCGCGTTGCGCCTCATTTCTATTACTTGAGGAGCTTTACGCCTCATTTCAGGCGCTCCAGACTCTTTTCGCCTCGCCAAAAGAGTTCCAGGATCTTCAGTTACTTTGCACCTCCCTTCAGGCGCTTCAGGCTCTTTGCGCCTCATTTCAGGAGTTCGTCCGATTTCGGGAGTTCCAATTTTACTCCTCGATTCGGACATCTCATGTGCTTTCTTTCTAGTAGGAAGTTCCCTATATATATCATGTCGCCTTGACGGCGTTTTGGCGCTTGACCCAGAAGCTCCTGGACGTTCCTTGGGCTGGCACCAGGCTTCTGGCAGGCGCCTCGTCCGAGCTCTCAGATATTCTAAAGGACGGATCTTTTGATCGGGAGAAATCTATCCTTCCTTCTAGGCGGATCAGATTTAAGAACTCCTACTAGCGAAGATTTCCTGGCTATTCTTTCTGCATATCCTCTAACATCTTCGTAGCTACGTTCTCTCTTTCTTCCAATTTCCGATGCAGGAGAAGGACGTCTTCTGAATATACCTTCTTCTCCTCTTTTTTTCTGGAGGATATTCTTCCGGAAATTCTTCAGGGCTTGAGTCAAATGAAGGAGACTTCCAAGATCTCTTCGAAGGTCTCGACAATCTATCTGAACTCCATCCTTTTTTAGATGAGGAATCAGACGAAGAAAAATGGAATTTTTATTCTAAAATTAATATTAATAATACTTACCTGTATAATTTATCTAGCCCTAAATCCCCAAAAACCGCACCAAAATTTACCACATTGGCAACCCTGTTACCTCCTATTCTGTCCGCCAGTTGGCAACACTGTCGTTGACAGGTACAAAAACCTTCCCTCAAATCAGTTGTGATAGGCAGATCGTGGGGTAGGATGGGTGGGACTAGATAAATTATACAGGTAAGTATTATTATATTAATTTTAGAATAAAAATTCCATATTAATAAACATTACCTTAATATAATTTATCTAGCCCGATTAACCACATTGAAAAGGAGGAGGGAATCTGAATACAATTTCCCCTTCGGACAGAATAGGAGAAAACAAAAAAAGAAATATATATCATAGGCAGTAAAAACTCAACCCAAGGTCTAAGATACTAACAACTCAAAGTCTCCTACCATAATGCCACCAAAACTGCGGTAGAACACAGGACAAGGAGTAAGTGCATAGTCAGTCCGTTCTGTACTAAAGTCAGGTGACCAGTCCAGACGAATTGCGGACAGCAAGGCTGCACCCTGAAGACTATCAAGCACTATTCCTTTTCCCTAAAGGATGAGTGTCTGGACTGTCTGGGCGATTCAAAGCTAAGCAAACCTTGAGGGTGTATCAATGCAACCCGACGTCGCCAGCAACGAATCGGCTTCCTGAGCAACTCCTAACTCGAGCTTTCTGGTGCCAAGAGAAAGGAGCGCGGAGCAAAAAGGCGATTCAGTATCCCGAAGGACGAATGCCTGACAGTCCAACCTGGTCTCATGTTACGCGATCATCGGGGGTGTATCAACGCAACCGACTTTCGTCAACAAGAAACTCAGGGCTAACTACTAAATGTCGCCTGATCTCACACGAGTGTCTGACTCCGAGAAAACAGTTAGACAAAAAGTAGATGGTGAGCGAGCACCAGATGACAGCAGACGATCCACGACTAATTCCCTGTCCAGGACAGTGGAGAAGCAGGAGTCGTCAGGACAAGCGAACCAGTGGCTAGTCCTAGGTCAGCATCGACTCTGGGAGAAGCATAGTTGCCAGCGCCGACAAACCCAGTGGCTGGAACCATTTCACACTGACAATGGAAGCAGCATGAGTTGCCAAGCAGTCATCCTTGTCCATCAACAACACCTAAATACCAAACTGCCTAATTCCTATTATAAACTACGTCAAAAACTGCCATGGGTTATAATACAAAAACAAAAAATATATACAACAAAAACAAAAATTAATGAATAATATACAGGTAGCAACCAAACGTAAAACAGAAGACTACCTAATTCTCCTGTCTGACGACCTGTCCTGCCATCACCAACGGGCCCAAAGAACGAAGGTCGCCTAGAACTAGAGAAATATCCCTCAAGTAAAAAGAGGCAAAAATAGAATTAGAACGCCAAGTCGCCGCCTCAAGCACCTTGGCGACTGAGACGTTCTTCATAAAAAGCTACTGATGTAGCAACTGCTCTAATACTGTGTGCTCTCGGCGTCTGGTCTTCCCCAGCAGCCGAACCACCAGAAAAATTTTAACGATCAGATCTCTGAGAAAAAAGGATACACCATTCTTTGAAATAGGTCTCTTGACATTTCGGGTGAAACAAACAGATGACGGGGACGACCCTGAATGTCCTTCGTGCGGCGTAAAATAACATGAGAGCGCCCTAACAGGGCAAAGAACTAATGCCTCATTTAAATTACCAACAAATTCGACCACCGACTTCAGTACGAAAAGACCTGGGAATGGGATTATCAGACGATTGTCTTTGCGACAAATTCAGGAAGGTATTTGACAAAATCATGTCTTGTCCAGATCTGCAACCAGAAAGAGAGTGCTTGCAGTTCACCCACCCTCTTGGCTGTAGCCAGTGAGACAAGGAAGAGTGGTCTTAGAAGAGAGGTCCCTAAATTTTGGCAGAATTCAGAGGCTCAAACGGAAGGAACCTTAAGGCTTGAAGGACTTTGTTAACGTCCCATGTCGGAGGCGAACACTGCGGCCTGGGTCGAGATAGGAAAAAGATCGAAGTAAATCTCTAATGACATAAGATGAAGAGATCTCAGGGAGCCTTGCCTTAAAAACATAGGAAAGCATAGACCTATAACCCCTTATGCACGAAGGTGACAGGGCCCTGTCATGATGTAAATGAACTAAAAACTCTGCTACTTTCGGTAAGGAAGGTCTAGAAATTGAATTGGTCCTTGAGACTTACACCAACGTCTGTAAACTGACATTTAGCCTGTAATTTACTCTGTTGATTGCCGTCTGGCAAGAGCCAACTGTCGCGCCACTCTGGAGGAGAACCCTTCGTGCTTGGAGAAACCTCCTGACAGTCTCCAGGCATGAAGATGAAGCATGTGGAGCCTCTGATGGAACCGATGAAAATGGGGGTGTTTGAGAAGATCTGGTCTCTCTGGCAGGCGAATGGGGGGTTCCACCAGTGCTTCCAGAAGGTCGGGAAACCACTCCTTCTGTGGCCAGAAGGGGGCGATCAAGGTGAGATCCAGACGCTTGGTTGCCCTCACTTTGTTGAGGACTGACCTCACCAGAGAGAACGGAGGAAAGCATAGGCTTAAAGTCCCTCCCAGTCCTGCAAAAGAGAGTCTGTCCCGGCACTCTGAGGAGTCTGGTAAGGGGCGAAGAATATCTGGCACCGAAAATTCAGTGGGGTGGCAAACAGATCGACTGTGACAGGCCATTTCTTCCTGAGGCTGTCGAAGACTTCCTGGCAAAGTGTCCACTCCGACCCTTGAACTTCGTTCGGTCTCGACAAGGCGTCTGCTAAGACGTTGTGATGGCCCAGGATAAACTGAGGGACCAACGTAATCCCCCTGTCTTCTGCCCAACACAGGATTGATCGGGCTTCTTGAGTGAGAAGATCCGACTGTGTGCCGCCTTGGTTTCTCAAGTGCGAGACTGCTGTGGTGTTGTCGACAAAGATCGCGACAACCGACTCCAACAGTTGTTCCTGAAATGAAAGAAGGCCTAGGTACATGCCCTCAGTTCCCTCCAATTTATGACATGATCCTCTCCTCCTCTAACCAAAGGCCCGAAGCGGCTTCGGAGCCCAGGTGTGCGCCCCAACCTTGATCCGAGGCGTCTGACCAAAACATTAGGTCCGGAGGAACCGAAAGAAGAGATGTCCCTGACTTGAGACGGTGAACTTGCATCCACCAACGGAGATCCTTCCGACATTGTGGAGAAGAGAGGGCGACTATCATGTCCTCGGACACGAAATCCCATGACTGTGGAAGTGTCGACTGAAGGGACCTCATTCTGAGACGACCTCCGGGAACCAGTTGGATGAGGGATGACAAATGGCCCAGGAGAGACCTCCAAAGACAAACTGGCTGTGTTACGGAGGACAAAAATTCTCGATCAGACTCGGAAGCTTGTCTATCCGTTTCTGAGCGGGAGAAGAAGCCCTCAAAATCTGGGAATCAAAACAATCCCCAGATAAGTCATGATCTGGCAAGGGATTAGATTGGACTTGTCGAAGTTGACACGAATGCCCAACTCAACACAAAGAGACAGAACTATCTCCCTCGACCGGAGACATTTCTCTAGAGATTCGGCCTGGACTAGCCAATCTTCCAGATACCGAAGCATCCTTACATTTAACTGATGCAGAATAGCTGAAACAGGAGCCATCACCCGAGAAAAGACCTGTGGAGCAGTGGTGAGGCCGAAACAAAGGGTCTTGAACTGGAAAACTCCCGATTCCGTCCGAAAAACCGAAGGTAAGGTCTGCTTCTTGGTATGGATGGGGATTTGCAGATAAGCATCCTGCAGATCAATGGAAATCATCCAGTCCCCCCTCCTGACGGATGAAAGAACAGTCTGGACCGTCTCCATCCTGAACTTGACTTTAGAATGAACTTGTTCAAAACCGAAAGATCTATGATGGGGCGCGCCAGGCGACCCGAGGCCTTTAGAACTACAAAACATCCGAGAGTAAAACCCGGGAGAAGGAGGAGCTCGCTCTATGGCATCCTTCTCCAAGAGGGCCGAAAGCTCCTTCTCCAAGGCTTGACCCTGATTGAGTGAGGGGAATAACTGCTGAACTCGAGAGGACGATTGGAAAGTGGAGGTCTGGAAACAAAAGGGATCTCGTAACCTTCCTTCAGGACCTCCACCACCCAAGCATCCACCGCTCTCTCCCTGCCAAGCTGACCAATGGCGGGAGAGACAAGCTCCTACTGCGGTCTCCAGGCGAGGTGATGACTCCTACTTCCGAAAATTCTTACGCAGAGACAAGGAAGAAGAAGAAGAATGAAGAAGGTCCTCCATGGAGGTTGAGCTCTTTCTCTGCCCTTAGAGCCACGCCAAGAACCTCTCCCGCGTTTTTGCAAAGGGTGAGCACCAGAGGATGAGTAGAGGCACCAGCAACCTGAGATGTACTCTGGAAAAAAGAGCCAGAAGGAGGTTGTTGGGCTGGAGCAGAAGGTACAGATCTGGGTCCTAAACTTACGCTTACTCCTTGCAAGGAACGGAGGAAGACCAGAGGAAAAAGCTCTTGATAAGGCCCAGTGAGCTTGGGAAGAGGCATCACCTTGATGTTCCTTCAAAACCTCAGAAAGCACAGAAATATCTGAAAAGGAAATCGCCAAAAGGAGAAATTTTAGAGGACAACAGACGGGTTCTCTGAATCTCCGATACCAGAGGAGGGTAACTGCGACAAATACAGGTTACGCCTTCCTTAGAGGAAACAAGAAAGGCCTGCATTGAAGCAGCAAGCTCGTTCTGATGTACATGAAGCGATTGAAATGGATGAGCAGAATTTCTCAAAAGATGAGCATCAGGAGGAACAAACCCGGGAGTTCTTGATATACATTAAAAGCCCTCCGAGGACCAACATATTGAAGGATTGAGCTTCTTGTAAGGAGCTCATAACAGACTCCATAGCAATAAAATCTTCAATTGAGGACAGAGACCGAAGCCTTAGAAAGGCAAGGGTTGACTTGAAAGTTCGGACAAAAATCAGGATTTGGCTTGGGGGGGGTCGAGAGAATAGAAGAAGAATCATCCGCCACCTGGTAAACTCCTCTCCGGTGTCGTAGAAGAGAAGAGAGCTTCCTCTTCCCTTCCCCGATCACCTTCAAAAGTTTAGCGGCAACGTCCGCCCTCACTCTCGCGAACCTCTGGGCAAAGGGAAAACGTAAAAATTCCTGTGACCGGGAAGACCGTCAAGAAAAATCCCTTCTGTAATACAACGAGGCGTAGGCTGCTTTTGCTCTTTAGGCCTCGCCTGAGGAAAGAAAAACTCAAAATTAAATCAAAAAAGTTTCTTGAATTCTACATCATGACATCCATTCGAGGAAACATCAAATATCACACGAATCCGCGTCATCATCATCATCGTCGTCGTCAGATCCTAACTTAGAAACTTCCCCTGAAGTAAATCCTGACGACTAGCTATCTTAGGCCTGACACTAATATCCCTCCCCCCTTCTCCTAAATAAGCGCCCTTGGCACTGTTACGGGACTAACAGGGGACACGTTGGGTAAAGATTCGTTAGGCACCTGGCCCGGACCGGATCCCCCCATAGGCCTTCGCCACGACGGGGTTCACAAGCCGGGGTATCTTGTCACACCGTTACCCATGGTGCTGTCGACAGGTACCTGACAAGGAGCTGAAAATGAATCTAAAAGTGTGTTAGACATTCTAGTAAAGGCTTCTTGAAAATTCTCTGACAGATTGTTTAAACTTATTACTGAAATATCTCTATCTAGACTAAGCTGTAATTTCTTAAAATTCTGTTTCCAGTAGTTTCCATTGCCAAAATCTTTGAATAATACATCAGAAATAACTTCACTAATTACCGGTTGTATAGGGGGCAAAGGATCAATTATTCGGAATCGGAGTCGTACGATAGCGAAACCGAAGAGCCAGAACCATGAGCGCCTAAGTCAAAGAATTCGTAAGATACAGTTCTAGCAATCGATTTCTTTTTCTCCTTAACTGATCTTTTACGCTGCAAGATTGTTTTGGTTTTTTTTCGTTGTTCATATAAGCAGTCATATCCTCGTCAGACCAGGGCTTACATACGTCACAACGAGAAGTCAAGTCACAAACCTGTCCACGACAAGAGCTACAAAATGTCCAAGGGGTTCATACTCCTGCTACTCATCCTTGTCCCACAGACCGGGCAGTTCCTGATGTTGCTGGCAGACGGAAGCATCGTAATTTCTTGGTAATCCATTGTAGAATTGGACAGGTCAGTAGTTCCGGGTCGCGCAAAAGTTCGTAATTTAAGATAAGAACCACAACAGAAATCAAAGCTAATTCACTATTTCGTGATGTAATGTGTGAGTGGTAATTCACATAAAGTCTCATTTAACAAATAATGAAAGCTTTAAAGGCACAAAAATGTTTAAGGAAATTTATAAAGAGCGGCTGTGATGTAAACAACACGGGCGCTCGTTAACAACTGATTTGAGGGAAGGTTTTTGTATCTGTCAACGACAGTGTTGCCAACTGGCGGACAGAATAGGAGGTAACAGGGTTGCCAATGTGGTAAATTTTGGTGTGGTTTTTGGGGATTTAGGGCTAGATAAATTATATTAAGGTAATGTTTATTAATACACTGTTTCAGGACGTCTTTCCAACGACTATCCTTGGCAGCCCGGGACGTAACTACAGGATCTGCCGAGGGGACGCCTGACCGGTGGGGATTCTCTGAAACCTCCCTGCGGCTTTCGACATTTCTTCTCCACTGGTCTTGGGAGCTTGAAAGAGGTCTAGGCCTGGGAGCGAGACAGAGCCGATCAGACGCCACCCTCACTCACTGGGAACACTTTCACTGCAACTTACCTTCCAGTTCTTTAATTTTTTGTTCCATATGCTTCAGCGAAGCTTTCAGACTCGCAATTTCAGATGTTGAGCTTGCCGAGTCCGATAATCGGGAAGGTAAAGCTGTATGGGAGGAAACAATAGGGTTATCAATAGGCAATAGTCCGCTAACTGGCTCGTTAGAGACCGACCTACTTACACTCTTGGAAGAGGCTTTTCTAGCCCTATCTCTCTCCAACTTTCTTAGGTAGGAATTAAGCAACTTCCATTCCTCCTCATTCAAATTCTTGCACTCATCACATGTATTCAATTGAGAGCATACATTCCCTCTACAATTTTTACAAGTGGTGTGAGGATCCACCGAAGCTTTCGGCAGTCTCACAAAACAATTCTCATTCACACACACTCTGAACGAAATCGACACGTCAGACATTATGAGAAATTCCAAAGCCAAATCCAAAAAACAGTCCACAATAGCGTATGCCAAACCAAAGATCCAATACGTCACCAAATAGCAGTCCAAAAGATCAACGGCGTAATGAAATTCGAAATTCAAGTCAGGAGGAACTAGCAACGATGTTACTAGTACCGCGACAGAGAAAAATCTGGCTTAAAACGGTAATAGTTCCTATTCCTGCCACCCAGCAGCAGGCGGCGGGATCACCTGACCTACCTGTAGTGTGTGCCGCGAAATTTGAATTTCTGTCGGGGACGACGGAGTCTATAGCTAAGTATATATCTGACAGGGAAGTTGAATGTATGAAACTGCAATTTCTGTTAAAGAAGTTGTAGAAAAAGAGATGTAACGTCATCTGCACTATCCTAAAAATTCTCCACTTCGACTGATAGAACTTGGAAGAAGAGCTTCTTCTACATTTCACAATAGCCTCTGCCTCTCTCTGCAAAAAGTCTTTCGCACTGACAAGGCTCCTGACCAGTCTGAATCCTGTCAAGGTCAGAGCGGACAACCCTTGGTGATACCGATTGAAGTGGAGTTGTTTGAGAAGACATGGACCTTGTGTTAAGAGCCTGGGGAAGTCCACTAGAAGCTTGAGTTGGTCTGGGAACCATCCTTTCCTGGGCCAAAACCGGGCCACGAGAATCATTCGACACATTCCAATGCAACTGTAACTTGTTGATGACTTCTCTTATCATACCAAAGGGGGGAGAAGCATACACGTTGAGGCCCATCCGGTCGAAAAGCATTGCATCTGTTCTCCACGCTGGTGGGTCTGGAACAGGGGAACAGAAAAACTGTTCCTTGAGGTGGCAAAGAGATCTACTGCTGGTTTCCCCCCTAATCTCCACAGATCTTGGCAAACTTTCTAGTTCAGAGTCCATTCCATCGAAGGACCTGATTTGAGCGGCTCAGCTCGTCTGCCAAGACATTAATTCTTCCTTGGGCGAACCTCGGAAAAAGTGATCTTGCGCTCGTTCGCCAGAGAAGGAGGTCTTCTGCCAATCTGTTGGGAAAGAAAGTGTGTGTTCCCTCCTTGGAACTGGCTTTCTTTTCAATTTTCCAGTTGTACAAGGAATTTTCTACTGGGCAGCATTAGTTTACAAAGGAAATCCAGGGCATCATCCAGGGACTGGAAATCATCAACATCCATTTCTAAAAAAGTTAGGGTTTTGAATAATGCCCAGTTGGCTTTATCCAGAATCCAACGAGGTGATCTTGGTGTAGCAATTTCACCTACTACATTAATAAAGATTAGAAAATGATCACTTCCTGATCCTTCACTCATTGCATTCCAAGAAAAGTCAAGATAACAATCAGGACTGCATACTGATAAATCTATCATAGAAAAGGTCCCAGTTTGAATATGAAAATGTGTTCATTCTCCAGAATAAAGGATTGCAAGCTCTTGGTCTTCAATAAAATGATAAAAATTGTTTCCTCTAGGATTGGAGATTACATCACCCCACAGGGGGTGTCTTCCATTAAAATCACCAACAATAAGAAAAGGCCTTGGAAGCTGATTTATTAATCTCTCTAATTCTCGAGTCAGATTATATGTTCTATTTGAAGGTAAATACAGTGAACATATGGTATATTTCTTTTTCAGAAAAATCTGAACAGCAACTACTTGTAAGTCTGTTTGCAGTGGATATTTTTTGTGAGCTGTATCTCGCCTAATTAACATAGCACTTCCACCATGAATCCCTACTTGCTCATCATACTCAGAATGATAAAAAAAATGTATTCTTTAGGACATATGATTTTTTTTTCCAAGCATAGTCTCTTGCAGGGCAATGCATATTGCTAAGTTTTCTCTGATTAAAATTTGTAGAGATTCATATTTGGCTTGCCTCCCCTGACAGTTCCACTGCAAAATTGAAAGCCTGCGATCCATTACTACTGATAATTAATTATTATCTTTCACACATTTTAACCTGGGGATACTGCTCTGGATTTCTGAAAGGAAAGTTCATTACCTTCATTTTCACATTTATCTTTTCTTTTTTCTGATGTTCTCTCTCTTTTCCTGTGATCTGATTTGGGCCGAGTTCCATTGGATGTAGTCAACTGTATTCCTTTAGGTACTTCTGCTGTACATGACTTAAAAACTTGTGGTTTTGGTTGCTGTAGTGATGTGCTATTTTGATTATTTAAAGAACATCCCGCTTTAGGTTTATCATCATCATGCATTGTCTCAGCCTGGTTTGACTTTGTGACTGCAGCGGATGGTTGCTGTTGCACTGCATGAATAGCTGGCACTTGTACACTGGATTGTGGCTTCTTAATTACTGATGAAAATATAACTCCCGGTCTTATTTGAAGTTCTAGTACTTTCTTTCTAGCGTCTTTAAACGAAATCTTATCCATAACTTTAACTGTTTGCATCTCCTTCTCTAAAATAAATTTCACGCAACTTTTCAAGGATGCAGGATGGTTTTCTCCACAATTAATACAAGATGGTGGTTCATTGCATGGTCCATGTGCTTCTTTGCCACAATTACAACATAAAGCAGGTTCTTCATTTATTTTCTTTCTACATTTCTGGATCAAATGACCAAAACATCTGGCAGTGGTAACATCTCAAAGGTGATGGTATGTATGGCTTGACTTTGAAGTTCAGCCATCCTGCCTTGATAGCATTAGGTAATTTAAAGGTGTTCCTGTAATTCCAGCTGAATTTCTTTGGTGTCTAATAAAATCAGTTCGGGAGCATATATTACTCCTCGACTTTGGTCATGAATAGGATGAGGAAAAAACGTCAATTTTCGCCCTACTAAGGTATTCATCTTGAGCAATTTTTCACTTTGTTCAGGTGAGTGGACTTCGAATAATAGGGTCCCATCATCTTGTGGACGAATTTTTGGTACACTGTTACATACATTATTAATTTCTCTGCTTACTTTAAATACACTGATATTGTGCAATACATCATCTTCGAGCCTAAGAACTAAAAACTTATTGTATGAAACTAACTCATACATACCATGAAGAATCTCCATTTTCCCTTTCTTATTACTCTGAATATTTAAGTTCCTTGAATTCAATTTTGCATTTTTCTTTCTTTCCAAAACAGGAGAAGAAAAAGGTTCCATCGTAACGATGTTCAAACTTGAATTATCCATTGCCAAGTCCATTTCCATGCCAGGGTCAGATGATAAAAGAGGGGGGTTTGCCATATATACATAAAAGATATAATTCGTCCACGTAATCCCCATACCCACCACGGAGCCACAGTTAGAGGACAGGGTCATCCCTTTTACAAAGGCTGCCCTAAGGGTATTACCTGGATATACACCTCACCCTCAGTGCTAAGGCGTCGTGATGTCCGTCGAGATCACAACCCGGGTGGATTCTTGCTGAACGTTATCCTCATCTGACAAGACAGGAGACAAAGATGCATCCTTGGTCTTGGAAACTGCTGGGATTTTCTTAAAAGAAAAAAAAAAAAAGTGGCACCGAGCATGTGAGAATTGGCGCCGGACACTCAGAAGCTGGCGCCACCCACTCAGGAGCAGGAGCCTTGTGCAAGGAGGCTGGCGCCAAGTGCTCAGAGGCAGGAAGAAGCTACAAAGAAGAGAACAGTTGCCTGAGCGGATCTTTCAGGCGCTTGGGAATCGAAGAAGGGTTCCGGGCTGTCCCAAGTGGACCGGAGAGAGCAAGCTGAAGAGGAAAATCTGCAGGATGGCTGAGGACTACTATGTACTGATCTCCTTGTACCTCTTGACTGGAAGGGGGGAGCAGTCCACATAGTTGGTGTGCCTCTTAAGCAGGCTCAACAAAGTTGGGTAATGCCACAGGCACCTCTTGTTGGGACTGGGACCTTCCAATTACAAAAGTTGATGAGCACTCAATACAACACTTTTCTAACAGCACTCTGTTGCAGCCTGCGAACAGGTAACAGGCTTGATAGAGGGGGCAACTACCCATGGGCAAACACCGCCGGCCTCCCTTGGACCTACGGTACGTCTTCTCCCCAGTAAGGGGAAGCAGGTCAGGGACCTCCATCTAGGAGCACCGTTGGGATGCGCAACCACCTCCTCAACATGCACAACATTATCACTTTACACATTGGTAGACACTTTGTCCATAAGGACCCTAAGGGAAGAACCCATTTCCACCACTGTATTAACCAATAACCCAATCCTCTGGTTGAATCTTGATTCGAGGCTGGCAATGGCATCGAAACTGGAAGCATGGGAACTTGGCACAGGAGTATGTGGTAAAGAAGTAGGAGGGCTAAGGATAAAAAACATAGCAGGAATTGGAGGAGACAGAATAATGCTATCATCTATAAGACTCAGTAAAGGTTTATTCTCTAAGCTAGCTCTATTTTCAGCTCTAAAGGCCTCCTTTCTCTTCCTGTCCCTCTCAAGTTTGTCTAGATGGGACTTCAATATCTTCCACTTTTTGTCACCCCAATCCTGAAATTCTATGCAAGTATTATCCCTAAAGCATTCTTGCCCCCTACATTTAACACAGTGTGAGAGTCCTAAGAAGACTTAGTTAATCTAGTCTGACACCTTTTGATGCAGAATCAAATGCTTCAGAGCTAGAATCTAACATTCTGACAATAAAAACTAGAAATACAGTTAGCCATAGCTAACAATATGACTAAAGCTTGAAGGCCACAACAAAATTTGAATACTTCACCAAAATCAAGAAATAACATCCAAAAAATGATGAAGACTGCAGAAAACACCTTGAGAGTGGGCAGGGCCTGTCACCTACAAAAAACAATAGAAGCGCTTCTATAAACTTGAAATTTTAGGCTGCTGTGGTTGAAAATCTTATACTAGCTATGTAATTAATTGGTAAGTTACTTATATAAAAACCGTTTCCATAATAAATGACAGCTCCTAATACAAACCTAGTTAATCAAATGGTACCTAACGTTGTCCATGCCCAGCCCACTTCAAAATGAAGAACACTATTAAAAATAAATTATAAGAATGAAAATTGACAAAAAAGCACAGCATATTCTAAGAAGAAAATAAACTTCACTCTGTCAAGGCACACTGAAGTATGGAGAGTGAGGCCGAGCACTATTGGTAGCTCTGGCAAGTGCAGTAAGGGTCTCCTGGTCTTAAATGGACCAAGTTAGTGTAATTAGGATTTCATTACATGGAAAGCAACATGTGATTCATGGGAGACTGGTATTCAAAGCAAGCATTCACACAAGTACTACTCAGAAAACCTGACAAAACAAACCTCATCATTAGGGTTAAGCCAGAAGAGTAAGCTTGACAATAATGAAGCTTTTACTTTCTATGATCACTAGAAATGCAAACTACGTACATATATATTTTTCTACAAACCTCAGTCCTCTGAAGAATATGAGATGGGTAGAGGTCCAGAGAAGGGTTAACTCGTGCCACATGCCGTGATATACCGTGAGACGATGTAACACTAAAGGTCTCACTAAGGGCTAAACTTGTATCTTTACCCCATTCAACTGGGATTCCAGCCTTGGCACAAACAATAGCAGCACCTGAAAACAAAAGCTGTGGTAAGTACATTATATACTAGTGCTTCAGTTGTATTAAAACCTGGAGCTCAAACACAACAGAACCACGTGCTCATTTTAGTAGGGTTCAGATTTGGTATTGGGCCAAAAATAGTCAAGAAGAAAAATAAAAAACAAAATTGTAGCCACTTCAACTTCACACCTTGAAAATGTGGAAACTGACAAGGTGCTAATCAACTTGAGAAAATCTAACTCCAAACCTTCACCAGATTATGGTACAGTGCAGGCAGCCCCCAGTTAGCGGTGGGGATTCTGTTACTGAGCGAGCGCACGTAACCGAAAATCGTGTATAACGGAATAAATGGCATTTATAACCGCGAAAGTGCCTATGACCCCTTAATGGCACTGTTAATCCTAAAGGCACCGCTGACCGGTTTATTAGCACCAATAAAACTCTTGCCAGCACCAAAAATCTGGTTAGCATCATCAGCCAAGGCCCCGTAAAACTAAAATGCTGTTAACAGGTTATGCGGCACTTGTCTAGTGATGCAATTAACTGGATTTTTGGCACATGGTGCTGTTATCATAGATGTCTGGTTAGCAGTGCTTGGGCAGGAATGAAACCTCGTTGTTAACCATGATACTGCTTGTCTTCCACATGAGCATGATACAATGGTGACCTTCCTCTACATAAATCTTAACTTAATAAAAGTTTCTAGTGACTAGCAGCAATGCAATCCTAATTTCAAAGAAAAATCCTTCCTGCTATTTTCATTTTCAGTTTGCACACAAGAGTTCAGTAGTAACCCACTTAAAAATGGCCTTTTAGATGGAACATGCTAATACAATATCAATCATTCAACCATGTTTAGGTCTATAATTCTACCTATCCAGGCACATATACTTATGATAAGACTACACTATGCTCTTCCTTCCTAAAACATTCTTATAATAAAATTAAGTTTTATAATATACAGTCAAACCTCGGTTTTCGTATGCCTCTCTTTTCGTTCTTTTCTATGTTTCGGTTTTCAACGACTTTTTTCTACAAAATTTTATATCTGTTATCGTACACTCGGAAACACTCCATCTGGGGCCCAGTGCATGACCAGGCCCCATATCGAGCATCATTAATGAAAAATTTTCTAATCCGGTTCAAACGCAGATGAAAGAAGGATCTTGTTCCAGAAAATCAGAAAGTGGAAAAAAGGTCTTGGAAAAAAAAAATGCATGGAAAGTTATAGAACTAAAAAGTAATATAGAAAATGCAGAACAAAAGATTATACAATCAAAAGAAAATGAAAAACGGGACTTGGAAGAAAAAACCCTAGTAAATATCAAGCCAAACCCCAAAACTATTATACTCATACCCCCTAAAAAGATGAATAAAAGAAGAATAGAAATAGGCCCTCTAAGAATTGAAGGGAGATTAATGAATGAAAAAAAAGGAAATATGCAACATATTGGCAGAACGATATAAGAGAGAATTCACCCCTAGAATTGATAATGAAGATAATGATACAGAAGTAAGGGACGAAAATAGTAAATATTTAGCTGACATAGATATTAATGAAGCTGATATTGTGCAGGCTATTAATGAAATTAAAAATGGAGCTGCTGCAGGTCCTGATGGTGTTCCTGCTATTTTGTTAAAGAAAGTAGTTCATTCTATCACAAAGCCACTTGCAATATTATTAAGACAAAGTGTAGATACAGGCAAGATTTATGATGAGCACAAATTAGCATATATTACCATTACTTTCAAAAGTGGATCAAGACTAGAGGCAAGTAATTATAGGCCTGTGAGTCTAACATCACATATTATGAAAGGGTAATGAAGAAAAATATTATGAAACATTTAATAAAAAATAATTTGTTTAATATAGGACAACATGGTTTCGTACCCGGAAAAAGTACACAAACCCAACTGTTAGTCCACCGTGAGAACATATACAAAAATATGAAAAGCGGAAATGAAACAGATGTGGTTTATCTAGACTTTGCAAAAGCTTTTTGACAAGAAAATTAGAAAACACATCGTGTATAAAGTAGGAAGATGGTTAAAAGAATTTTTACACAACAGAAAACAGATAGTTACTGCAAACGATGAGAAATCGGATGAAGCTAAGGTAATATCTGGTGTGCCATAAGGTACGGAGTTAGCTGCAATACTGTTTGTTATTATGATTGCAGACAGACAGTAATGTTAAAGACTCGGTAGTGAGTAGTTTCGCCGATGACACAAGAATAAGTAGAGAAATTATTTGTGATGAAGATAGGAACGCACTACAAAGAGACCTTAACAAAGTATATGATTGGGCAGAGGTAAATAGGATGGTATTTAACTCTGATAAATTTGAATCAATAAATTATGGAGACAGAAAAGGAAAGCTATATGCATATAGGGGACCTAATAATGAGACAATCACAAATAAGGAAGCAGTTAAAGACCTTGGTGTGATGATGAATAGGAACATGTTATGCAATGATCAAATAGCAATTCTGTTGGCAAAAATGTAAAGCAAAAAATGGGAATGTTGTTACGGCACTTCAAAACAAGAAAAGCTGAACACATGATTATGCTTTATAAAACATATGTTCGTAGTCCACTTGAATATTGCAATATGATATGGTACCCACACTATCAAAAGGATATTGCACAAATAGAGAGTGTACAAAGGTCCTTTACAGCTAGAATAGAAGAAATTAAGGACCTTGACTACTGGGAAAGACTACAATCATTAAAATTATATAGTCTAGAAAGGAGAAGAGAACGCTACATGATAATTCAGGCATGGAAACAGATAGAAAGAATAGCTGAAAACATCATGGAGCTAAAAATATCAGAAAGAGCAAGCAGAGGTAGATTAATAGTGCCCAAAACTATACCAGGAAAAATAAGGAAAGCACACAGGACATTAATCCACTTTGCACCAGCATCGATAATGCAGCGTCTATTCAATGCGTTGCCAGCTCATCTGAGGAATATATCAGGAGTGAGCGTAGATGTGTTTAAGAATAAGCTCGACAAATATCTAAGCTGCATCCCAGACCATCCAAGGTTGGAAGATGAATATACCGGAAGATATACTAGCAACTCTCTGGTAGACATTAGAGGTGCCTCACACTGAGGGACCTGGGGCAACCCGAACAAGATGTAAGGTCTGTAAGGTAAGGTCTCCCCTCCTCTCCGTCTACCATACTCTGACAGGAGATTGTTGCAATGCGGGAGTGACAGGCCGAGCCCACTGCAACGGAAAATAGCAAGCGACTGAAACAAACGGCGTCATTCTTATTTTTTGCCTTACGTCCATGAAAAACAGAGGGGAAGAGGGCAGGCTCTGATTTAGTAATTACTTGGCAAGTATATATTATAAAAATGACACTTTTGACAGTAAAATGTAATTTTCCTTAACCATACAAACCTGGAGTCCTTTACTTAGGATAGATTGCAGCTCAGCTGAAAATACCGACTAATGCATTCTTATAAAACCAAGGTAGTTAACTACCGGGCTGGTAGTTAAAAACCAAGGTAGTTAACTACAGGGCCAGTAGTTACCTGCCCGGCAGTGGGGAAGCACTGCCTTCCCACCAGCTCATTGAGTAGTTACTTTGATTACAGCCAGGACTTTGATGATGGCCCCTGACATCAAGGGGGTGGGTGTTTGGCAGGATCATACTGTTGACATAGTAGATTGTGTTAGGGAGGTAACTCCCTCGGAACTTCTGACAGCAGAGATAGTAGATCCAGAAACCATTCTCCTGTAGCCATAGAGGAGCTACCAATGTCATCCTGTGATTCTGGGACCTCATCATTCTATTCAGGACCTGACGGATCAGAAAAAACAAGCGAAAGCACATAGTATGTCCTAGCTGTCCCATGGATGTTGCAGGGCGTCCTCTGTCACTGCAGCCAAGCCTAGGACTACTGAGCAATAACACTTCCAGTTTTCCGTTTTATCTTGTTGAGGAGAGATCTATCTCTGGTCTCCCCCCCAAAAAGAAACAGCCTGTATACCAATCTTAGACAGACAGCTTCTCTGGTAGTACAGCCTTTGCTGTTTCTGTGGTGTCTCATCTCCCCTCAATGTTTCATCATCTGATACCCTTCACTTTGGTTCCCCTTTTTAAACTTATCACAATTTTGTTTGTATATAACACAACCTTATTCATTTTAATTTACAGTGCTTTAGGTTAGGTTGGGTAGAGGGTGTCCAAGGAAAGGAGATAGAAACCCATGCCAGGTAAGATCCAAGCAGACTAGGTAAGGTAGGTTAGGTCACCATCCCAGGTTAGATTATAGGTTAGGGCAATTCAGGAGGGATTCATTCCTCAAACTACAGAAGGATCCGGCACCCTAGGTAAGGTAGAGTTAAATACATCAATCTATCATTTGTTCTTCATTTTTCCACCCATCATCCCTCACAACTACGTACAGTAGACCCGGTTCACGACCGTATTAGAACTCGACATAATCGGATTTCGCCACTAAATTTCCAATAAACTTTGTATCTGTTTTCAACCAAAAAACCAGTTTCTGACCCACGACCATATGATGTTTGTAAACAAAACTGTTTCCGCCAGCCACCGCTAGTTGGCGTCATCCAGTGCTACCAAATGTAGCATAATTTCATGTTTTTTTAGCATAATTTGACCCAAGAATTGGAGCTTAGCATAATTTCTTTCACACTTAGGGTTCTAGTACAATTTTAGAATGTAATTTCACTAAAATTTTACATAAAATGCAGAAAATTCCTCAATTTCATACACAGCTATAGTGAATGGATCTTCAAGTGAAATTGCCTCAAAAGCAGCACTAACAAATGAGTTAATTGCTAAGTTTGAACCCAACTAAGGAATGTTAAATTTTGTGAATATATATAGATACCCACAGTGGCATGACAAACGATCAGTAAAGTGTTAATAATGTTTTTTCTTCATGAGTAAAGAATTACTTTTTTTCCTTTTTTAAGTTTTATTTTTTTCAGTAGTTATCAAAATTTTAATTATGTCTGAAGTGATTTTCACACAATTTTCAAGTATTTATTTATTGTGTATGTGATCTGTTAAAGAAAAATAGTGTTTCAGTGGCATGATAATGATCAAGTAATAAGTACGTATGTTTTTCTTCTTGAGTAGAGACTGGTTTGTTTGTTTACCATTTTTTTTTAGTTTTAATTTTTCAGTAAATATCAGTAAATAACAAAATGTTATATTTGAAGTAATTTTCACACATTTTCAAGTATTTATTAATTGTTTATGTGACCTGTTAAAGAAAAATGGTTCTGAGTGGCATGATAATGATGCAGTAATAAGTAAAATTTGTTGTTTTTCTTCACATTTGTATGTGTGATCTTCACGAATTTGTCAAATAGTATAATAGTGATTGCATATCAAATAGTGTACTAGTGATTGCGTATGTGATCTATTAAAGAAAAATGGTGTTTTATTACGAGTTTCCTAACATGTAAAGATCATCAAATTATTAGTTATAATATTGTCTGTTCGTCACTTTGTATCATTTCACCTAATATATAAATGTTTTAAATTTCCATTACATCGTTGTTTTAGCTCAAAAGTATTAGAAAAATGAGATAATGATAGATTAATAGCATAATTCTGGCACAAAATTGCACCATATTTGGCATAAATTCTTGCTTGGACCGACTTGCATAATTTAGCAAAACGGTTAGTAACACTGGTGACGACACTCAGCATTGTTTAAAGTCCGCAACTAATGTTTACAAAAATTCAAGCATGTGTCGTGTCTTGTACACCTTGCGCGCATTTCGTTTGCTTTTTCGGTGGTATCAGCTCTATACGCAGTTACCTTTTGATTCATCATCTTCTTCAAAATGTTTCCATCATTTCCAACTCCAAAACAAACCTGAAGTTTCGTCTATCCTCTCCTCTGCATGAGTGATGAGCGAAAAAAAGATTTAATCAAGCACCCTTGCTTGATTTTTTTTCAAGCGTAGACATATTCTAAAACCATGCTCACACTTGAGGCGCGCGTTTCGGTAGCAAATGGAATACGTATTTAAGTGTTAGGTTTGGAGTGAAGGCAATGTTACGTACGTAGGTTACATGTGTGGTTTGGTAGCGAATGCAATCTTTAAGCTTTGTTAAGCTTGCCGGTAAAGAAGAAGTTAGTATAGCTTATATCAGAGAAGCCACTATGCCATATTAAGTGCGTAGTATTAAGAAATTAGAAGAATCTTACTAGTAAATTTTAAGAAATAAGAAGAATCTTTTTATTGTACTGTAATACGTCAATGTTTACGTGTAAGATATGGTAGTGAAACCAGTTACATACGTAACATGTTCGGTTCGGTAGCAACGCAATCTAAGCTTTTTAAGCGTGCCGGTAAAGAAGTTAGCCTTAGGTTAACTCAGAATCTGCTACAGTATACATTAATTATAGAAATTAAGTAGATTCTTTTATGTTTACTGTAAAAATACGTCATTGTTTACGTGTGAGATTTGGTAGTGAAACCACTGTCACATACGTAACGTGTGCCGTTCGGTAGCGAACGCAATCTTAATCTTTGTTAAGCTTGCTGGTAAAGAGGAGGTTAGCCTTAGCTTAATCAGAGAAGCCGCTATGGTATAGAATAATTATAGAAATTAAGACGATTCTTTTATGTCTACTGTAAAAAGACGTCAATGTTTACGTATGAGGTCTGGTAGTGACACAGTTTACATATGCAACGCGTGCGCGGTAACGAACGCAATCTGTATGCTTCGTTTATAAGCGTCCTCGTAAAAAAAAAAAAAAAAAAAAAAAAAAAAAAAAAAAAAAAAAAAAAAAAAAAAAAAAAAGAGGTTAGCTTGATATTAAACTCAAGAGATGCTGGTACGTAATGGTATAGTAATTAAAGGCATTAAGAAGATTCTTTTACTTATAAGTACGTATATATGTACCATGCAGTACCATAATAATTGTCAAAGTCTAATAAGCTTGAAACCAGCCCTGATATTGGACAATTTGCCGTAAAAGACGCACCTTTTTTATAAGGACATTTATGAAACAAAATCGTTAGTATCATAACATTACATTTACTGAAAGATAATTTTCAAGCGAATTTGTATACAGTATTGCAGTCGACTCCGTAAAGATTTACCATAAATTAATATCGAATGTAAACGTTTCTAGGCTTATAGCGAGATATGGTTTGTTTACTACCATAGTCCCGATATAAACCACCAGGGCTGCGCTATGGTTTGTTTCCTTAAATGCCGACTTACTGTAGGCAAATTTGTGCAAGTTTTTGATAAATATAAATTGGGTTTAATTTTAATAGTTTATTAATTTACTGTAATAATTAGACTTGCTTTTCAATGTTTTTATTATGTTAGCAACACGTTTATGCCTACCCACTACACTACGTTCTACTTACTATTTACCTAGGTAGCCTATGGCGCTTGGTCAACAATCGGTTGGACGCAGGCTAGTTTTCTTTTATACTGTGTATTATACATTTAAATTTATAAATACACGTTTAACATGATATTTATTTAACTTTAAACTTATTTAGTTGTAATTTACATGTAATGTATTGTATAAAAAGGCAAGGTTAGGGTAATAACTGATGGTCAAGAACAGATTAATCCATTTTCAGTTATTTCGTATGGGAAAACTTGATTCAGTTCTCGAAATAATCGAATTTCGACGCTCCTTCTGGAACGAATTATCGTCGAGAACCGAGGCTCTACTGTATATGCAAAATTAATGTAATATACATTCAAAGCAAACATTAAAACATTGGAAAATAATATTTTAAAATCTACAATGTACCAATGGCTTAAAGTAAAAATTTCCCAACTTAAGATTTATCCTACACAACCAATATCAAGATAAGGTGGGGAATCTAAGGGGGTTAATTCCCAAGTAAGTAGAATGACACTATGTTAGGTATACTGCATCCAAGTATTTTGGGTAACTACAGAATGCAATGTTGCAATAGCACGTTACTGGATTAAAGGTGTAAATATAATATTGACAAACTTGAAACACAAGAAAGAGAGAGAGAGAGAGATACTACCAAGTAATTCTTTTTATTACTATGACAGTGTGGACATGACAAAATAAAATAATAACATGTAGTTGTATAAAAAATCTGTTCTAAATTTAATTGAATAGATATTAGGGCATATGCTAAGCACTTGTACCTGACAGTAAAAGGACTGAAAGGTATAACAAGAGGAAAACCTGCCAGTTGCATTATGAATCAACTGTTAGGAGAGGGTGGAAAGTGAGATGGAAGAAAGAAAAAAATATGAAAGGAGGTAGAGTAAAAGGATTGAAAGTTGTAGCTGCTCAGAACTTTAACCTCACAGTCCGGGCTAATATACGCTAATGCATACACCCATGACCGGGCTAAATTTAAGGATGGCCAATTTAAAAGAACTAAAAAAACTCATCAATGGAAAGAGGAAGATATTTATATTCACATGGTATAAGAAAATTAAGTCTAAAAAAATGTCTGAACCTTCCACGGGAAGTTGTGAATATATCCCATCCCTTGCGGGCCTCTTTTTCCCTATGACAGTTGTAAAAAATATGCTAATTTTTACAAAGTTATAAGTGTTCTTTCTAGTATTTTTTTTATTTTATTTTGTCAAATTCAAATTAAAGCTCAAACAATATAAAAAAAATATAAGAAATAAAACGGGGAACAAATTCTTAGCATAGGTAGGCTATGAATTGTAAAATATTTACAACACATCCTTGGAAGGAAATTGTGACAACATTCGCCCTTACAACCTCGGACTAGACTGAAGGCTCCTCTTGTTGTTGTTTGAGATTAAGCTGGCCATATGCCAGTATGAGCTCTTGCTACTAGAGCAGCCCTTAGTCCAGGGCTCCTCAGCTCACTCACACTCTTATAGGGTGATCTGACAGTTGCCAAAGTGATATATGGAACTAGGATCATTTTTCCCACAAAATAAGTTCAAACTGTGGGGTGCCAAATCTTGATTGTATTATAGTATCTACAATCTGGCCAATGCCCCAAAGCTATATGTGACCGTATATATATGATACCCAAACTGTGAGGGTTAAGTCATGCCTACAGTGTATTGCATGAGGTGCACTGAAGGCAATAGTAGGTAACCCCACATGGGCAAAAAATCTCTGAATGCGTCTGCATCTATGACGTAGGCTACATGACAAGTTCCAACTGCAGGTCTCACAGAGTGCCTTTGGCAGAGTGGACCTCCTAGGAAAAGAGGAATATCTAGTCGTAGGTAGCTACCTAGGGGAAGCACCTGCCTTGAGTCCAATCTTGCTTGGGTAGATCACCCTTATTCACTCAATATCTAATTGGTGAAACAAGAATACAATTACATCTTTAAGCATACCATTCAAAAGATCGAAGTTTCGTCAACAAATGTGATATATGACAGCGCCACACGAACTAAAATAAGCATGTGAAGTCTTCGTCAAATATGTTTTCAAGGCAGTTTTTAAACCAATATGGCGTCTTTCACATCCAGTCCCTTTTGTGTCCGGCATCAATATCACGTCCTTCCCAGTGCTCATTTGAACAATATTAGCATATATAAGTAATGTTTATTGATCTTACTCCAGATTGCAGTTGTAATCAACACAATAAAAATGATATTGTTATGATACAATAAAGTTTGTTCATACTTACCTGGCAGATATATATATAGCTGTATTTTCTGAAGTCCGACAGAATTTTAAAAACTTCCGACACACGCAGTGGTCGGCCAGGTGGTTAGTACCCATTCCCGCCGCTGAGAGGCGGGTATCAGGAACCATTCCCATTTTCTATTCATAATTTTTATTTCCACTGTCCCCTGAGGGGAGGTGGGTGGGTACTTGATTATATATATCTGCCAGGTAAGTATGAACAAACTTTATTGTATCATAACAATATCATTTTGTTCATGAAACTTACCTGTCAGATATATATATAGCTGAATCCCACCTTTGGAGGTGGGAAGGGACAGAATAGAAGGATTTTGGGAAACAAATGCATGCAGATGATTTACATCTTGGTTCCACCTGTTAGCATAGCTGGCTTCGTGGTTACTGCCACGTAAGATGATATTGTTATGATACAATAAAGTTTCATACATACTTACCTGGCAGATATATACATAGCTATCGGACTCCGTCGTCCCCGACAGAAATTCGAATTTCGCGGCACACGCTACAGGTAGGTCAGGTGATCTACCGGCCTGCCGCTGGGTGGCAGGACTAGGAACCATCCCCGTTTTCTAATCAGATTCTCTCTTCCACCTGTCTCCTGCGGGGAGGCTGGGTGGGTCTTCAATTGTATATATCTGCCAGGTAAGTATGTATGAAACTTTATTGTATCATAACAATATCATTTTCATACATTCAACTTACCTGTCAGATATATACATAGCTGATTGACACCCTTTGGTGGAGGGCAAGAGACAGCTAACTACTGACTAGACAGGTAAACAACATATGTTGGTAGGTATTTATAGACCTTGGTTTCCTCGTGTTTCTAGACGAAGGGTTGACTTCCTAGCTATTGCATAGGAGTCTGCTTCGTCTCCAGAGCCTTAGCAAGATAGTGATCTGTGGCCAAGAGTTTCTTGTGGGTCTACCGATGGGGTCTTATCCACTTACTCGGTCGATCCTAATTGGCATTTGTCAATGGGTGCTATCCGCTTATATGACAACATGCCTATGCCTATTGGCATAACTAAGGAGCGCAACACCGATCCCGATCACCTGTTCCTAACATGAGGGTTCGCGCTAAATTGAAAAAGAGTTATCCCCAAACTCCTTTCAAACCTCAAAAAAAATCACTGAGTTAAAATAAATTCAACTCATTATTAAAGGATCAGTGTCGGCTCCTTATCCCAGCAACGTATCCGCTGATACGTATAAACCAAGAGAGAAGGAGGATCTCTCGTAGGTTAACTTGAAGTCCTTCGTGTAATGTAGCAGTCAACACATAGTTGCATCTCTCATATGTTAAAGCTAATATGTCTTCCTGACATATTGTTACGAAAAGAACAAGAATTTGCAAAAGCTCGCACTTCATGAGCTTTTAAATTCTCAGCTGTTTTGAAGGTATCATCAAGTCACTTATGAAGTGCTTTAGAGATCACCATTGTTTCAAAGAAGACTAGCTTTCTTTGAACTGGATCTCATATGGATGAAGCCTAGCGCCTGGCTTGCGCCTGGCTGGCGCGGAGAGGAGTATCCTGTTTGGAATACTCCTGGCGCCTAACAGTCGTAAAACTCTTCGAATACTCCTGCCGTCTGGAAGGCGCATCTCGCTCCAAATACTCCTGGCGCCTGTTAGGAGTATTAAGCTCAGAATACTCCTGGCGCTTGGTAGGCACATCGCGCTTCGAATACTCCTGGCGCCTGTAGGAGTAAAAAGTCTAGAATACTCCTGGCTCCTGGGAGGAGTATCTCTTCCCAAATACTCCTGACCTATGGAAGGCGCATCTAGTTCCGAATACTCCTGTGGCTTGGTAGGAGTATCGCTCATGGAATGCGCCTTTCGAATGGCAAGTATATTGCGCTTAGCGGGCGCTATACTCCTATCAGGAGTTCTCTCTCCAGTTGGCTCTTGTTTGCTTGGATGAAGATCTGGGCCTAGAACGATCTACAGTAAAGTCAGGCTCTTTGCGCCTACTTGGCGCCTGGCTCCTAGTTGGCGCCAGACGCTTGGCAGGAGTTACTTCCTTTCCCACGTCTCGCCTGCCTAACGCATCGCTCCCCCAGAGATGGCCGCTTGTGCGACAACTCCCCTGTAGGGTTCGTCGCGCCCGACAGGAGATCGGTATTTGGATCTCTTAATCGGAAGCCTGTCATCCTTTTTACGAGTAGGCTCTTTAGAAAGTACTCCTACCAAAGACGCTAATTGCTCCTGCACATTCATCAAAATTTAGTCAGCTACATCCAGTAGACGATCAAGGAAATCTCAAAAGTCCGAGAGACCAGTCCTTCCTCCGAGTGGAGGATCCTTATTGCATACTTCCGTTGCTAACGAGTTCTCCTCCTACCATGTTGATGAGTTTTCTCGTTGCAGAAGCTTCCCTATCCTTGCCCGAAGGAAGGGAAGGAGCTTGGAATTTTAAAGAGATTCTGAGCTGAAATTGGTAGGACTCCTGATTTCTAGCTCTTGAATGTATCTCTCTGACCTTTTGGGAAGTAGTTTGAGCCCTCCTCGCGTTCCAAAGACTCTGTCAGTAAACGTTTAAACCTTGTCTTCTTCTGTAGATGACAATGTCACTACATTACCCGACAACGAAACCTCTATCTGAAGCGTTTGATCCAGGAATAAAAGGCTTTAGTTCTTTTGCCAAACATACTATGCTGGCCAGAACCCATTGCCGAGTCTCATAGAATTTGATTCCAGATTCTAAAGCCCAAAATTTCACTTGTCCTTTTGATCGTTTAGGACCTAGAGAAATATTTGATTAGGAGCAGTTCCATCTTGTCGGAACACGGAATCTGAGGCCCAATTAGGATCCCATTCTAAGTATAAGATCTCTTACTCTATCGTATAGAGGTATTGTATAAGATCCCGAAGATCTTAATTCTCTACTATCTCTAATATTCTTTGTCTAGACAGAGTATATCTTTTTCTGTGTTCATTATAGCATAAAATACCAAGGTGATTCTTCCTCTGAAAGGGAAGAAAACTATTATGTGGTTCACAGAGGTTATTTTTTCGGAAGAGGACAGTTTCCCCTTTCTATCTAGCACGATCTGCAGCAACTCTATGTCTTTAACATATTTAAAGGAATTATCAAGCTTCCCTTGAAAAATCCTCTCATTCATATTTACTTCTGGTCAGTCTGCACGCAGACAGACTCAGAGTGAATAGGTTTTTCAGGTCCAATATTTATAATAGAATCCGATAAAATCTCTACTCTCTTAGAAAAACCTTCCGACACATGCTGAAAGAAGAACGTGACCTCTGTGAATCCAACCTTTTTATTGCCAAAATGATGCATTCATCTTCTTCCTTTGACGCCCCATTTATTTTAACTATGTGGTTAAGAAAATATATATAACTAGGGAAAAAAGACTAAAGTTTATTCCCCTATTTAAATTAAAGATGGCGTATCTTGCTACCTCTCTTGTTTCGAGGAAAAGGAAGCAATCTATAGAAGCTCGTTCATCTTCTGCCTTGCGAAGAGATCTGTGAATACTTTCCGCAGGGTCTGACAACTCTTTCCAATAAATGTTAAATCGTGCTCTGCCGAATTAAAATCCTTTATAATCCCGTCACATTGTGGTAAACAGCATTCATCTAGGAAACTCTTGTAAAGATAGTAGGAACGCTGTAATTAACCACGGTGTGTGCATAAGGCTTAACCGTATCGTTATCTTAAGGTGAATTTCCTACTACATTCTTTCCTCGCTGAGGCAGAGAGATATCCTTAGCAAAACGAATACGATGTTATTCATGTTTGCCTAAAAAATCCCCTCAATTCGTGGTTAAGTCCCTGATTGTATGGGGAATATACGGTGAGCATCGATCCCTTAGGAGAGAAAGATGTAACCAACCGTTCACGACCGAGAACCGGATGGTACTAGATTGGCTCACAATTACAGCCGTCTCGTTCACTGCCTGGCTGCATTCATTCTGAGTTGCCAGTTACTCCCTTCAATAAATGGATATAATAAAATTATTCTCGAGTCTAAGAAAGCTCTCAATAATGCAAATTTAAGCCAAACAACCTTTGTTAAATACCGAAGCTGAGTAGGTATTGTCGTAACAAACCTTTTAAGCGAAGTCCTTACTAGGAAAATCCTGTAAGGATATAATAATTCCGTAGCGAACACCGAAAGGCAACTATGGTATGCGTATATGACTTGTCATTCAGTAGTCGTATACAGCAAGCCTTCTACGACACTCTTTCCTTTCCGACATGCAGAGAAGAATGGAAATCTTACTCTCTTAGTTCATTTCGTCAATAATCCCGAATGAGTATTAGTCGAAAGAGATCGCAAATGACAACCGAGGATCGAAGAGAATCTCTCCAGCTTTTATTATCTTGGAGATAAGTCCGTATTTTACGCCTTTCTTATCTGGAAGAGTTCCTCTAATCAATGAATGAGAGCTCGTACGAATCTTGTTCAACTTCCAAACGATTGCCCCTCTTTCTGTAAATGGTTGGTTGCATTATTTTTTAGGAGGATGATTTTAATATCCTCTTACTAATACTGAACTAATTCTCACAATTCTGCTCTATCTTCCATTCCTCAAGTTGGGACAAGATTGAGCAACCGGAGGAGAGCGCTTTCCTTCGAAAGGTGAAGGGGGGCTTTTAGCAGTACCGACTCTAACCTGACAAGGGCTACGGCAGCCTGTGTCTACATCTTGAGTCCCTGCCTGGAAAAAGCCGAACTTGCTCTTGCCTTTATTGCATTAAGACGATCCTGACAAGGGCAACGGCCGCCTGTGCGACAATCCGTCCCTATCAGGAGAAGCCTCAATGTCTTTCACCTTTCGCCATGGAGGACTCTTGGCGGTTGTCAGGCTCTTCTTGTAGGAGAAAGTGCCTGGCGCTAAGCAGGAGTATCTTGCCTAGAATACTCCTGGCGCCTATGAGGAGTATCGCGATCGGAATACTCCTCATTCTCGGAATACTCCTGGCGCCTGGCAGGAGTATCGCGCTCCGAATACTCCTGGCGCCTGGGAGGAGTATCGCGATCGGAATACTCCTCGTCCTCGGAATACTCCTGGCGCCTGGCAGGAGTATCGCGCTCCGAATACTCCTGGCGCCTGGGAGGAGTATCGTGCTCGGAATACTCCTGGCGCCTGGCAGAAGTATCGCTTTCCTAGGAGGAGTATCGTGATCGGAATACTCCTGGCGCCTGGTAGGAGTATCACGTTCCGAATACTCCTGGCGCCTGGGAGGAGTATCGTGCTCGTAGGAATACTCCTGGTGCTTGGCAGGAGTATCGCGTTCCGAATACTCCTGGCGCCTGGGAGGAGTATCGTGATCGGAACACTCCTGGCACCTGGCAAGAGTATCACGTTCCGATCACGATACTCCTGGCGCCTAGGAGGAGTATTGTGATCAGAATACTCCTGGATCCTAGCAGACGTATCGCCCTTGGAAAGTTTTCTTGTTGGAAAGTTCCGAGCATCTGAAAGGCGATCCTCGCCTGGAAAGTTCTGTACGTCTGGAAGGTTATTCGAATCTGGAATCTTCCGCCTTCTGGAAGGTTCGCTTGTGCGGAAGGTTCTGTGTGCGGAAGGTTCCGATCTCTTGTACATTTGTTCTTGCTTAGAATTCGACAATACTTCCATTTTCGACATAGCCCTCCCTTTCTTCTGAATGAGAAGGACTTCCATTTCCGATGAAGATCCTGGTTCATAGTGCTTCAGGCGCTTTGCGCCTATATTCAGGCTTCAGGTGCTTTGCGCCTCGTTTCAGGCGCTTTTGCGCCTTGTTTCAGACGCTTTAGGCGCATTGAGCCTCGTTACCGGAGCTTCATGCCCAAGGAGCTAGAAGCTTAAAAGTTATATATATATGTGTACTCACTAAACGAGATCCATATAATTCATTCGATCAACAAATATTCTTTAATATCTAATTCGTTCTTCTCAGAATAGATATATTTTCATATACATGTACCGATGAGGAATTTATTGAAATAACTATTTCAAACCCCCATGGGATAGAGCCCCCCCCCCCCCCCCGTCCAACCGTACGGGGGGACGAACCCGGATAGGGCAATGCCTCTACCGCAACTGTTATCGAATGATTTCTTCCTTTCTCCGTCTCTTCTGAGGTTCCGATAGCCAGACGAGATTATCTTGCATCTTCATTTAATCTACGCCGTTGAATGTTTCTTCTCCTTATTCGTCAAGACGATAATAATAAGGGGAACACATTGAATTAGGATGCCTTTCCAATGGCTATCCCTGGCAGTCTGGGACGTCCTACAGAACCTGCCGAGGGGACGCCTGAACGGTGGGGGTTCTCCATAACCTCCGTACGGCTTTCGACTTTCCTTCTCCTCCGGGCCAGGGAGCTTGGAAGAGGTCTAGGCCTGGGAGCGAGACAGAGCCGATCAGACGCACCCTCTATTGCAATGGGGAACACTATAATCACTTCTTACCTTATAATAGCTCGTATCTTGAGCTACATTCCTTTATCTTCAAATTGCAAATGAATTTGTAGTTTCTGTGAAGTAAGAAGGTGATGAGGAAACAAACACTACCTAGTACTGTTAATATTCTAACTGCTTGTCAGAACGAGGGCTATTAAAGCTTCTAAAGAAAGCATATCTAGTTTCTATGTTTGTCAGACTTCCTCAAATAGGAAGTTACCTTATTTTCCTCAATCAAATTCTAACATTTATTACACTTTATCAATGAATAAATATTTATTTCCCTTTCTTGCAAACTATGTAATTGTCTACCGAAAACTTCGGTAGTTACACATCCTCTATTGATTTGAAAAACTTCGAAGTTAATTCATTAAAACGTTATTAACAAAAGTTATTAAAAACGTTAATGCCAAACCAAAACCCGATCCAGTACTTCCTGTAAAAGTCGGCCCCAGAAAGATCGATGGCGATGAAACACGAAAATCAATCAGAGGGAAAGTAAACATATGTTTACCTTCCAGCGACAGAGAGAATCTGATTAGAAAACGGGGATGGTTCCTAGTCCTGCCACCAGCGGCAGGCCGGTAGATCACCTGACCTACCTGTAGCGTGTGCCGCGAAATTCGAATTTCTGTCGGGGACGACGGAGTTGATAGCTATGTATATATCTGACAGGTAAGTTGAATGTATGAAATCTGCTTGTGCTACTAGAGTTGCCAGCGAGGTAGAGACCTATATAGCTGGTGCACTCCAGATGATCTGTCAACAGGGGCGAGACCACGACGTGACTAGACATATTGACCATACCATGAGGGCTAAGAAGTAAATAAATATATATATATATAAATATATATCACCACCTGACCAACCTAGCCAAAGTTAAGGTGTGTTAAACTAAGGCTTAAGAGTTAAGAAGTCGCCGTTGTCGGCGACTCAACAACTAAATTAAGAGCTCTTCCTAACCATTTTTCTACAGGATAGGATGAGTGGTACTTCTTGCCCCCAAGATTGTGTCTGCAGACACGTATGGCCCTAGCGAGCAGCAGATCTCATATGCCATCTTCACATCTCGCAGGAGTGTGAAGTGAACACACGAGTTGCTTCGCTAAAACATGGTACTCAGGATGTTGCTGAGTGCCATGCTCTGTTGAAATGCTTCCGAGGCCGCGCCCTCACCTCGTGAGCATTCAGATAAAAGATTTCAAATCTTTGTGCAACACAATGAAGAGCATTTTTGAAAAGAACGAATCCTTAACACTAAAGCCAGGCTGTTCTTCGATATGGGCAAGTCTGGTCTTTTTCGGAACACTGCAGATTGCCGATTGACTTCGACTTTCTTGAGTTTTATGTAGATAAAACCTGAGAGACCCGACAGGGCACAGGACTCTCTCTGGCTCCTGCCCACTAACTTGTGCCATCCTTGCTTCCAAGCTCCTGGCCCAAGGACCAAAACCGGTTACCATTCTTAGGCCACAACGGAAGGCTTAGAGAGCACACCGCCTTGTGTTCTCTAAAGCCAAAACTTGTGACGATGGCTTAAAATCTCACTAACCCTCTTTGTCGTATCTAGGGTGGTTAGAAGAAGGCCTTCCTGATCACATGCAAGAAGTTAACAGGTAGGAGAGGTTCGAATGCTTTGACATCAAGAACTTCAGACTACGTCTAAGTTCCATATTGAAAGCTTCGATCTGGACATGCACAGTCAGTCCGTCTGTACTAAAGTCAGGTGACCGACCAGTTGACCAGTCAGACGAATCAAGGACAGCAAGGCTGACCTGAAGACCATAAGGCACTATTCTTCGCTGAGGATGAGTGTCTGGGACTGCCTGGGCGATTCAATCTAAGCAAACCTTGGGGGTGTATCAACGCAACCCAACGTCGTCAGCGAATCAACTCCTGACTCGAGCTTCTGGTGCCAGGAAAAGGAGCGAGGAGCATAAAGGCGATTCAGTCCCGAAGGAAGAATGCCTGACAGTCCACCTGGTCTCATGTTAACACGATCATCGGGGGTGTATAAACGCAACCGACTTCGTCAACAAGAAACAATCAGGGGCTACTATATGTCGCCTGATCTCGCACGAGTGTCTGACTCCGAGAAAACAGGTGAGACAAAAGTAGATGGTGAGCGAGGTTCGAGATTCCACAGAACTCAAAGATCGTGAAGGGCTTGTTGTTTGACAGACGCAAATCTCTGAGCCCAAAGGCCGTCAACAACATATTTGCGTTATTCTTTAATAGTTGTGACTGCCAGCTTATCCCATTCTTCAGACGGAAATGGAAGACGGTAATCTTATTCCTGTCAACATCTCGATAGCCTGAACGTAGTCAAGACTCAGAGCGGCGAAGAGGTTATAGGTACCTTTTCGAGTTAGAGTAGACGACTCTCTCGGAAAAGGTCCTTGGAAAGTGAACTAGGAAGTATGTGACCTCTGTGAATCCAGGATCCTGAAGGCCAACATGGGGCGATCAGCGTCATTGTCGCTCCCTGTGACGTCATAAATCCTCTTATTACATTTCCTAAGCGATTGAAAAAAGGGGAAAAGAGACTAAATATCCATCCCCGTTCAATATCATAGGATGGCGTTTAATGGTACCGATCCCGGATCGAGAATAAGGGAGCAGAGAAGAAGAAGCCTCTTCGTCCTCAACATATCGAAGAGAAGAATGAAAGGGCGTCCCTAAGTCTCCACAACTCTCAACTTACTTCTAAAGAAAGATTCCACTCGGAAGTCAATAGTTGCTGCTGTCGATCGAGACGATTCGTACAGACTTTCGCAATCCGGTAACGAACCAACCTCTAGAGGATCGTTACATTCTACGCCTGTTGTTATAATAGGCTTTCTCGTAAACTCGAACAGGGACCGAGAGAAGATACTTCTTAAGATATGAGAGAGCTGTGGAATATCAGAGTTGATCTGGACCACTGGTTCCCAAAACTCGTTACGAGGACTGGAGGGACTACCGAATCGCTTTTACTTCTTTCAGATTAAGATCCAGGACATCTGAAACCCTATCCAGATGTCCGGCACCTTCTTTCTATCACCTCAGGTGATAAACGCACTGAGAGATGTTCAGAATCATTCCTAGATCTTGAATAATATTTCAGTTTACCCGGTAGGAAAAAACTGTGGTCTGAATTGCAGTCTATTCGGGGGAAACAAACTTCTTCAGGAAGGAAATGGTCCCCAGCAAGCTCATCCATTCCCTCCCCGAGTATGCTTACTTCCCTAATAAGGCTGCGCTTTGCCTAAGCAGGAGAGCATATAAAAGTGCAATGTTGCGGTAGACTCGTAGTTCTATACCGTGCGGTAACGAGCACCGAAAGGATTAAGAGATAACTCTGTTGAACATAGTAAGGCAAAACGAATGCAACGTTTTATTCATTCACGTAAGAAATCCCCTCAATCTTAGGCTAAAGTCCGTGATTGTAGGGCAGAGTTTACAAGTAGTCAGTCAATCCGCAGGAGAGACGTAACCGCCAGCACAGAGATACGGTTAGTCAGTCAATCCCGCAGGAGAGAGAGACGTTAACCTACGGCGCATGACAGCGCCCGATCTGTTACTGGCTCGGTTGGACTGGAAGACAGACACAGCGTGACAGCAGCAGCCAGCAGCTTACGAACGTCGTCTCTTAACTTTATGTCTGGGTTGCCAGCTACCCTATTCTACGAAGAAATAGGTCCGTTATTTTTTGAGCCGAAAGACTCTCAAGCTGTATATTTAAGCGAAAACAGAAAACGCTAAATATATAGATGCGTTTGTGTCGTCAGAACACTACCATACAACGGTAAAAGATAAATCGGAAACTCCTGGAAGGCTGCAGGAGTAACGATTAAATGTCCTTAAAATAGACAATAGACCTCTCGGTTGCCATCCGAAGAGGTAACTACAGCAAGCGTATATGACTTGAACCAACCAGAAGTAAAATAACGCAAGGCAAAATATGAAATTATATCACATTAAGTTTGTTCATACTTACCTGGCAGACATATATATAGCTGAATTCGGAAATACAGCTACATACATATCTGACAGCAAGTTTCATGAACAAAACTTAAGAGAATCGAAGCCAGTCAGCTCAAGCTTCTTTTGTTACTGGGACATAAGCGTTCATTGACGTAGTCTACAAGTCTATTTCTTGTACGAGTCTGCGAATGACGAATGAGAGCTCTTCCGAATCTTGTCAATAAGAGCTTATTCGCTTACGCAATATCAAGTTAATGAGATGTTTGTCAATGAGACCTAACCCATTTACGGGACAAAGAGATATTTTGTCAATGAGGGGATACCCACTTACTTGACAAAACGAAAGTATATTGTCAATGGGGGAAAGTCACTGAATTGACAAAACGTAATCCAGGGAGTCAAGCATTTAATTTTTTCGATTCCCGTCTCAAACGAGGAAGGGGCAAGAATCCTGTTAAGAGACTGGGCTTACGGCAGGTAGAACGACGATGTTCAATTCGGCAGCGTAATCCCGACTAGAAACTAACAAAATCTATCATCTGAAAAACCCTTTCAGATGGGCTAAAAAGCTTGCAAAATTATCCTGGGAAGAGGAAGAAACTCTCCAACCAGCTTCCTCTCCCGTATCACAACTAATGCCTGCTAAAGCTTAAAATTTATTGGCAGTATGGCAAAAGGAATCCGTCTTTGCGCTTTCCTGAAGAGCGTCCTTTTGATGAGTGCCTTTGCAAGAATCCCACTGAACGTTGCCGAGAGTCCTGAAGTGCGGACATCGAGCCTTACATAACCCGTAACTGCCTTATCGCAAAGTCTTGACTGCGGTAGTGGCAACTTAAATTTATTGGCCGAATGGCAAAGGTTGCGGTAGAGCAACGAGATCTTCCCTTGAGCTTTCCTTAACTCCATCCACCTATGCGAAAAGCAATATTAATTGACAGAGACCTCTTGAATTCACGAAACCCGATGTCTTGCTGGGTTTCGAAGAAGAAGTTGTCTGTTCACTTTAAACTTCCTCCGAAGCACTGCCTACTTCACATTCTTTGCAGGTGAGGTAGAAGGTATCACCGGAGGTAGAGGTAAAACATTCTTTAGGCCATATCTGAAAAAACAGCTTGAAGAGTTCAACAGAAACGTTCAGCCAGGCGACACCAGGCGCTGGTGCGCGGGTGGGGCACTCTAAAGGTCGGTCGTCCACTGGCGCGCGCTCGGCGTCCACTGGAGCGCGCTCGGCGTCCACTGGGCGCGCTCGGCGTCCACTGGCGCGCCACAGCGGCGTGCACCCGCGCGCGCCTGGAGTCCATCCGAGCGTCCCGGGCTGCGTCCGCTCTCAAAAAGCTTCCTGTACTATGACTTCTTTTACGTATTTCTCGGTGGAAAGACGGACACGAGTTCAGGCGACGTTCGCCTTCTTACTTCTCACTGAAACGCATAACGAGAGAGAGAGAGGACGTGAAGCGTCTCTTCTATAAGCTTCTATTTGAGGGCGCGAGTCCTTCCGAAAGCTCCAACCCCTGCAAGGGGAGGAAGCTTCATAGGACGAGAAGCAATCTTTCAGGATTCGTGCACGCGCACGCACTTTGGCAGTCTGGGGATTTTCATCAGAACTGCCGAAGGCACGCCAGATCGGTGGGGGTTCCTTGTAACCCTCCTTAGGCTTTCGACATGCTCCCTCCCCGGGTCCTGGAGTCAAGCAGAGGTCCCGGCCTAGAGGCGAAACGAGGCCGATCTGACGCACCCTCCACTACACAAGGGGTATCACTGCACTTCTGCACTTCACTTTTACTCTCTAAAGCAAGCACTTTCGATTCTAAGATACGAATCGAAAGAGTATCAAGAGAGAAAGGGTAATTCCTCTACAGACACTGCTTAGGGCCCGAAGGCAACACTGCAGGGTTAGGAGTAACAATTACAGAAGTAGCACTTCACAGCAATGAAGGAGAGCGAGCACCTCTCGTAGACATATTCATAGCCCGTAGGCCATACTACAGGGTTAGGCAAAATAAAGTCTACAGGAAGGTTAGCAGGTTCACTACCCTGACTTTTGTTACTGATTAATTGCGTACATACGAATCATACGTCTTCCTTACGGAATTAGACATGTTTACTGATTAATTGCGTACATACGAATCATACGTCTTCCTTACGGAATAGACAAAGTCTCACACTCCTTACATGACAAATCTCAACAAAGAAGCAAGACCCATACCCCTCGTACATACCAAGTGCGGATCTACCGAAGCTTCGGTAGCCACACCCTATCTTTGCAGACAACCCCGTCTGAAACTAGCCTAACTAGATTCAGATATTTTATGCAAAAATGCAATCAAATTCAAATCAATTTAAAGATAGCGTATGCCTAGCCACAAATCCCACAAATCCAAGTAAATAAATCAAAAGACAATTAGGATACTTAGCGGCAATGAAGTTTCCAAAATCCTAAGACGGAGGTACTGAAAACAGGTGTTTTCAGCACCAGCGACAGAAAATTATGAATAGAAAATGGAATGGTTCCTGATACCGCCTCCCCAGCGGCGGAATGGGTACTAACCACCTGGCCGACCACTGCGTCGTGTGTCGGAAGTTTTAAAATTCTGTCGGACTTCAGAAATACAGCATATATATATCTGACAGGTAGTTTCATGAACAAACAACATTTTGTTGCCTATATTAGTGAAAGTATGAGACTTCTTATTCCTGGGGTCATAGTTTGAACTGAATTTCAAATTAACATTCTAATCGGTGGTTTTATCATTACTGCCATCACAAATGAAACTCCAGTACTTATTTGATTGTAATTATACACATTTTGTTCTTAAATCACTCCAAGCTGCACTTGAAATACGTTGAGTGTGTGTTGACAGCGATGCCATGGTGGGAACAATTTTTGACTTAATGTACAGGGTGTCCAAAAAGGCTCAGTATACCATAACAAGTATTTATTACTCAGAAACCATGAGACAGAGTAATGGAGTTTTTTGAAAAATGAAGTGCTCTGAATGTAAACTTGAGTGTAGAACATTCTACAAAAAACTGCATTACTTTATGTTACCTATATGGTTTCTGAGCAATAAATATTTGTAATGGTACTGGGACTTTATGGACACCCTGTATGTACATATGGCTACCAAAAGCACCGGCTAGCAGACAACAGATTAGTGAATTGTTTATGACAAAAATGTTGTATTTTTTTTATAGCACTTTTCACTGATTCAAGTCTACATTACTATTTTGACTTTTTTATTTTTAATAATTGTACTTATGCCTTAAATAAATGTAACCTTTAATGCTTGCATGCTAGGAATGGCAAAAGTTCATTGTTGCAATTTAGTGGAGCTTCACACATACGCCAATGCATTTACAAACTGTTTCCATGAATTCTAGTTATCATAGTAATGCAATAATGATAAAATGGCTCTGATATGTATATATACTACAAACAGATATGCTATTTTTTTCACTTATTTCCAGTTTTGTGTTTTTATTCACTTATTTCCAGTTTTGTGTTTTTATTTACTTGGTATTTCTACAGAAGTAGTCCGCACTGACTGCAAGGAAAGTAACCGCGGATACGACATCCACTAAGGATTGGGGTGTCCAATGTATTTCGCCGTGTTTAGTACTGGACCCTGGGGGGTTAATTACAGTCGTCCAAATTAATATTACTTAAAATTCTTGTTCAGTAGGTAAAACTGCAAAGAAAAACCGCAACTGCCATAGCCTAGGCTGCCGCGGATAAGTACCCTAGATCTACCATTTACTTATTTCCACAGTTTTGTGTTTTTATTCACTTACTTCCACAGTTTTGTGTAAGTCTTATGCCCAGTTTGGAGGGTAACACTGAAAAATAGGAGGGCGCAAACAACACTGTAGCTACTGTTCACAGCAAAACCGTTGATATTAGGGTAGATCATCACAGCAGGCCAAGCAGGCCACCTACCATCAATGCAAGCCACCCTCCGAAAAAGTACATTATAACGCGTCCTGACACCCGAGATGGGCATCAGTCGCGACTTGTTGTTGGTGAGAAACGGAGCTAAAAGACCTCTACTCTCCTTTCGAAGTAAGTATTTTTCCTCCAAAGTTAGAAATTAAGGCCAATTTTAAGATTTAAACAGAGGGTACTGAAAACGGTCTCAAACGTAGTGCAAATCTCACCAAACGCGTTCAACATTTTTACTTACAACTCGAGGTATTTAGAAGATTGACACCCTCTCGATGTTTACGGAGTAGCTTGTGTCAATAAACTAACCATTTCCTGTGATAAATCCGCACACCACTTGTACCCACAGATGCTGGAGCACTTTTATCACAACAATCGAAACACGATTTCTCATCAACAATAAGCCATAGCGTAAACAGCTGTTGGGGTAGAAGATGATGAGAAGCGTGCTCTTAGCTAATTTTTAAATAAGTAGTAAAACATCAATATTTTACATATTTAGATGATTAATTTGAAAATATTCGTTATTGAAAAAGTAACTCGACTCTGACTCAAATTTAAGTAATTATTTTTCTGAATTAGAACGTTCTTTCAAGTTCTGTATTATGACGTCACGACATCTGACTTTCGTACCTATTGTAAATAATTGCTATACTCAACTGTCATTGCAGAACAGTTTACAGTTATTCATGCAGATTGTTATCAGCTATACATGTAATTGTTATAATCGTAATGCGCATATATATCTTTATTATTTACTTTTTGGATATATGAAGATGTTTTACTGCTGGATTATCGCCGTAGTGTGACGCAATCGTTTTCGGTCCATGGGCCCTCTTGTCTGTTTTCGCACCATAAGAAATTATGGGGCCGAATTTGCAATGACCAGAAGTCGTTAAAAGAAGAGGAAAGTTAGCATTGAGGGCATATGTTTTGACTGAGAAAAATACAATTTATTCAATAGCTAGCTTGTAAAAAATACTTGGTTATAAAAACTTGATTGACAAACTAAGCAGCATGTCTACTATGGGTTTCAGAGACAGTGCAAGCAGGTTTTTGGGCAATACCTATTTCTGTAACGAACACTCTTAACAGAACGAGATTTTGCTATAGTGCATTACACCCAGTGCCGTAATTATAAAGATAGGGTATCGTGAATCACTAATCGTAAAGAATAACGACACTTGTCCTTGTACCAAGAGACAAAAACTCCATTATGCAGAAATGGATACGAACACGCGTATAAAGCTCCACCTACCTCTCCCCCCCCCCTCCACCGCCATCCCTTCCCTTTTCTTCTTCGTTCCTCCGCCTTCCTTTCTTTCTCTCTCTCTCTCTCTCTCTCTGTTGCCATCGGTATGTGTTGACCCTCCAAACTGGTTATAAGACTACACACAAAACGTTGAAATTGGTGAAATTAGGCTATGTATTGGAAGTATATATACATAAATATTAAAGCAATTTTATCATTATGCATTACTATGACAACCAGAATTCATGGAAACAGTTTATACCTGTTGAAGCGTCACCCACGTAATAATACGTTTACCGCGATCTACTCGGTAGCGCCTTCAACGGGATATACGTTCAAGACTAACTGTGCTTGTCAAGCCGTCGCCCCGTAATAATACGTTTACTCGTATAGAAAGTGTAGGAACATCATTTGGTAACACTCTCAGCACATGGGAAACTTATTTCCACCCTGGCAACTCTTTCCTGGTGGTCGCTTATGCTAGAAAACTGCCTGTCCCTGTTGGTTTTCTTTCAATACGCTTCGGGCGTTTATCGAGACAAATTGGATTCGCGTCTTTCACAATGATGTCCCAAGAGGAGCATATTTCTTTAGGTGAGATCAATCAAATACTAGATGAGGAGTGTGATATTGATAACCTATTTGATGATGAGAGCTCTAGTTCTGATCCTCCAGTGATGATACAAACTTTTCTTCCATTGCGGAGTGAAGATGACTTTGTTTTCTTTGCCGAGTGACTGGACTCCGAGAGAGAGAGAGAGAGAGAGAGAGAGAGAGAGAGAGAGAGAGAGAGAGAGAGAGAGAGAGAATTTCCTACAGTTAATTACAGTATGAATAACAAGCATAAAAATCAATATTAACTTTGAAAAAACTATCATCAGTGCTATGATCGCTGATTACAAAAAAGCGTGACGGTACGTTAGCAGCGAGCTCATCAGGGGCGGACGCTTAACAGGATAATGGAACGGCGTATGTGTGAAGCCTCCACTAATGTGGCAACGATGATTTTGCCATTCTTAGCATGCAAACATTAAAGCATGCAAACATTAAAGGTTACATTTATTTCTGGCATACGATTATTTAAGAAATTCAAAAATACTAATAAAGACTGAAATCAATGAAAAGTGCTAGCAAAAACAAAAAAGCAAAAAAAAAAAAAAAACGTAGTCGTTCTCTATGCACTTTTTCCGTAATTCGTTCCTCTATGGTTTTGTTCGGCAGCCAGATTGTAACGAAAACGTTAGAAACATTTGATTTTATCTACGTTAGATCTGTAATTTTTCGGGTAATTTGGTTGCAAAAAAGGGATAATATACATGAATTAAATCAAAATTTTTTAAAATAACAATGTAATTTAAACTAAATAACGAGTAAAGTAAACAGTTTTAGGGAATAATAAAACTTTGCAGTTTCGTGTCTGTCGTCGTTCGCTGTTTGTAATTGTGTTTATGGGCGCGCGCTTAGAAACCAGGGAACAGCAACGGGTTTAAAAGTGCATGTGGAGTGAACTGAGACCAAAATGTGTATAATAACAATCAAATAAGCACTGTGGAGTTTCAGTTGTGATGGCAGTAAGGATAAAAAACCGCCGATTACAAGGTAAGAATGAATTCAGTTCCAACCATAACCCCGGGAATAACAAGTTTCATACTTTCACTAATATAGGCAACAAAATGTTGTTTTATTGTGCTGATTACAACTGCAATCTTGAGTAAGATCAATAAACGTTACATACATACGCTAACATTGTTCAAATGAGTGCTGGGAAGGCTGGGGAAAGATGGTGGCCGTCACTGATGAGAACCGTCCATGAAAAACGTAGCCGCCATATTGGATTTCAAAACTGCCTTGAAAAACATATTTTACGAAGAGCTCACTGCTTATTTTAGTTTCGTATGGGGCTTTCATATATCACAATATGTTGACGAAACTTCAGTCTTTTAAATGGTATGCTTAGAGTTGCAATTGTATTCATGTTTCACCAATTAAATATCGAGTGAATAAGACCCGTCTACCGTGATGAGGGTTGGCCTGTGTGATGTTTTCCCCCTAGAGTCTGGAATCTAGTTAATTTTTCAACAACGAATATTTTCAAATTAATTATCATGAATACGTAATAAATTTATGTAATTTAACTATTTATTTCAAAATTATCCAGCGCACTCTTCTTCTCCTTTCCTCCCGAAAAATCGCGAGTTTCCTTGGACTCGAGAGCGAATGTTGTCATTGTTTAAGAATGTTGTGAAGAAAGTGTCCCACTGTCTATGGGTACGAGTGGTGTGCTGATTTGCACATGAAATGGAAAGTTTATTGGCACAAGTGACTCCGCAAACATGAGATGGCGTCAATCTTCTACACAAAGTGTTTTTAAGTAAAAATTTTGAAAGCGTCATGGAGGTAACTTTGTACTGCGCATGATTAGACTGTCAATATCTTCTGTTTAATCTTACATCATGACATTGTTTTGAACTTTGGGGGAACATTCTCATTTCGAGAGGAAAGTCGAGGTCTCGAGGTGTTGCTTCCATGACCAATGACTCGTGACTGGTGTCCATCTCCGGTGTTAGGACGTGTTAAATTAACTTTTTCTGGAAGGTGGGTCAACAAGCGGGCAAGACTGGCCCAGGTAGTCCACTCAGTTGTTTCCCCTAGAAAGCTAGTAGCCCTAGATAGGCTAGGTAGTAGTAGGTACTACCTAGCTAGTACTAGCTACTACCCAGGCTATACCTACTAAGTAGGCTATTCTTGTGCTTATACGTGTTTTACATGTTCTCTCGGCTTAAGTCACTCGACTCATGCTTTCCCAGCGCTAAGGGCTGGTTGCCCTGGGCCGATCAGCCACCCGCTCCCACAACATACCTAAGTACTAATTAGCTAACTAGGGATGCAAGAGGGATTTGCAGGTCGAATGATGTGATCCAAATAGTGTTGACAAAAGCCACAAGACAGACAGACAGACAGAAAGGAAGTCAGGGTGTTTCGATGGGCATAGCAAAGTGGGTAGCTTAGCTAGCCTAGTAAGGCCTGACGACCTGGGTACAGCGCCAGGCCAATCTTGCCCGAAATGACGAAAATAGGCAAACCGCTAAGGCCATTACCACTTCTCTTACCAAGTGGTGGGTCCGTCTTCGATCCGATGACTTTCATTGTTAACCAGAATCTTGTAGGCAAGTGGCACTGCAACCGCACCACTTTCGAGAGTCGAGAGATGAAAGTGGATCTACTTGGTCACGAAACTGACAGACGGCAAGACTACGTTTATAGAAAACGGAAGTTCAACCAGAAACTACGATAGAGTGACATGGCACAGATCGTCCAATATGTTTCACCTGACAAACAGAATGACACTATGAGCTGCCATCTTGCCACTCTCAATCTTAAAACCTTCAAAGTTTAAACGCATGTGTTTTCCTGTTATTTGCTGCTCATCATCATTAGTATCTTTTTGTAGTCGTTATGTGAATAATTTCTATATACCGTAATAATTTTGTAAGCGGTACAAGCATTCTCATCGATGCACACGGAGCATGCAGATACATATTCACCCGCTGAAGGATTTCACATAGTGCATCAGTGACAATTGCACAGTTTGTAGGTATTACTTAAAGCTCTTTGCAGCGTCTCCTCGGCCACTAGTTGCAGTTCCTTCCCCTTACTTTTCACCCTCTCCCAACAATTGTTTAATCGCGCTACTGTGAAGTTTTCCTCCTGTTACACCTTTAAAACCTTTTCCTCACAGTTTCCCATTCAGCGCTGAATGATCTCATGAGTCCTAGTGCTTGGCCTTTGGCATAAATTTCTTATGCCATTCTATTCTATAATTGAAAGTTAAAAGTTTAAACTTAACTACATTTCTTTCCCAAAATATCAGTTTGTAAGAAATGTTCTACACTCATCAGTTGCTGTACGTTGTTATGTTTATAGTGGGTTGTCAGTGTGCGATAAGTAAATAACAGACAATTAAACTACGTTAGCAAATCTCTAAAACGAACCGAGAGCTCATAAACAATGATAAATAAAATGAATCCATTGCTGTGTCCACTTTATGCTTGGGTATATTATACACATAGTACTCTTATTGCTTTTGTCATTTTACTAATTGCAAGTTCTTGTTTTAGTTATAGCAGAATATATAATTTGTATTTTCATATCATTTTTGAATAGCCATGCATAGTTACTATAATCCGCTACCGTCTGCTGTGAATTCTTGCTGTTTCTTGAAATTATGGATAAGATTAGCTGAAATATGGGGTAATATCATCTATAAATACTAGCGCAAAAGGAGTCTTTCATCTGCTTCTTTCAGTATGAATAAGACGGAGTGTTTAGGACTTTAAGTAATTACTGTAGCTGGTAACTGAAATTCAGTTGTTTTATATATTGAAAGTATTTTAGGAAATAAATTTAATACACTTTGAGAATTATTGTCCTTCCTTTTGTCCTGTAAAGCTTATTAACGCAGCTGAACATCTACTGCAGTTAGAAAGCCACATACAATGCTGATCAGCTAAAGCCATTTGGGGAGCAATTTTCTTTCAGTCGCGTATTGTTGACTCGATAGAGGATTTTATTAAAACCGATAACCAAAACATATATTGATGTTAAAAATATGGAAGAAAGCAAATCATTACTAACATTGCTCTGCTGAGGCTTCTTGTTTCCTTTGGGAGTTGCTGATGCGGCAACATTTCATATTTACTGAAACTGATAACTCGGGAATGAGGAAGAAACACTGAAGAGAAATTAAGAAATCGGATGTCATGAAATAGAAAATTGGAAGAATTTGAGCTTCTTAATAAAAAAAATTAGTGTGCAAACTGCACTGGAGGAGAGTAAAAACATAAATAGTTTCATGTCTCCACATGCTTCACAACTTAAAGATAGGTTTTTTGTCGACGCATGATAAAAACATTTGCAAGAGTGGATGAAACGCAAAATAACTAAGTTTTGGGTGATATCTCATATGCGTGGACAAAGTTGGTATATCTATTCATAATGTTAATCAAATGACCGAATTACTAAGAAATAAATTATACGTATATAGATAGTCTAAACATTTCACCAGAATTATTGAGCGAAATGCAGGGTTTCATTGTTTTAGGAGGGGTAAGATGATTACTCCATTACTTACTTGCGCAGAGTTGGGAGAAACTATGACCAGTCTATTTATATTTGTATGTCAGGTCTTAGTGTTTGTTAACAAAAGCGTAATCTCTCTCTCTCTCTGTCTTTAATAGTTATCAAAAGAAACAATAAAAAATCATTTAAAGAAATTTTATGAATTTAAATACAGTAATTTATCATCCTAATTAGGCTTACATTAAGGTGACGTAATCTACGGTTAAATTGCTGAATGCAGATGCAACGGGATATGGAGAGAAGATGTTTGGTGGACGATGAGAAAAAAGAAGAAAATATTACCAAGAAATATTTTCTTCTTTCCCATCATCCACCAAACCTCTTCTCTAGTGATGGTTGTATGTGGGGAAAAGAAAAAAAAAAGTCATTTAAGCTAAAGTGCCTCGCCGTTCTAGTCGTTCATGTACCTACATATCGCTGGTGACCTGTGCTTTTTTTTTCTTTTTTTTTTACTTGTACTTACAGTGTTAGTTGAATTTAGTACATGCCTTCAAACTAATGGCCCGTTGCATCAGCAATCGAACCATTGATTACGTCACCTTGATGTAAGCCTGGTTAGGATGATGGGTTCCTGTGGCTGTAGTACTTAATATCATAAAATTTGGGTTCTATAGCAGAATTTATATTGTTTCCTTCAACCTCTCTCACTATCTATCTATCTATCTATCTATCTATCTATCTATCTATCTATCTATCATCTATTCTATCTATATATATCATATATATATATATATATATATATATATATATATATATATATATATATATATATATATATAAAGAGAGAGAGAGAGAGAAGAGAGAGAGAGAGAGAGAGAGAAGAGAGAGAGAGAGAGAGTTTCCCTTAGCCACGCACACACACACACACACATTTATATATATATATATATATATATATATATATATATATATATATATATATATATATATATGTGTGTGTGTGTGTGTGTGTCAGTGTGTGTGTGTTGTGTGTGTTTCAAATTGGGAAAACATAAGAAAATGTGCTAAAAATATGTAAAAATAAAAGAAATGTGCCAAATAGAAATATATATGTATATATATATATATATATTATATATATATATATATTATATATATTATATATATATAGTATATAAGCGAATTCCACAGGAAAATAATAGTCAGAAATCCAAGCGCTTTCGTCTTTACTCAGACATTGTCAAGGAGTTAATGAGGTACAATTGGAGAGAAAGGTCTCAGGTACAACACAAGATCAAGAATACCAGATGGTTGATTGTCAAAAGGGTAAAAATTAAAAGAGATAATCCAGGATTATCGGATATCACAAGGTCACAAACCTAAACAGATTGACCCTAACCAAAATTACAAAGTTTCTTTACAGTCCAAAACATGTAAAAACTGAATATATTAATTTTGTTGCTTATATTTATCTACAACTTTTTTCATTATGAAAGCATCAAGTTTAAATAAACTAAGATTAAATTTAGAACATTTCTATTATTTGACTTGATGAAACAAGATTCAATGATATTCCTTTTAAATGTGTCATTACATGGGATTAAGGCTCTTGCTTGACTCCAGTTAATAGGATGGTCTAAATCTCTCATATTGTTACGAATAATGCAATTCGATATTTGCCCAGTTCTCACAGAATACTGATGCTGTTTGAGACGTTGTGAAAGAGATTTACCGGTTTGTCCGTAATAGACTTTATCACACTTTTTGCAAGGGTTTTCATATATGCAGCCTGGAAGATCTTTAGGAGAATTTAGATTATTAAACTCTTGACATTAATATTACTGAAAACAACATTTATGTTAAAAAGCTTTAAAATTCTAGGAATATCTAAAAACCTTTCATCATAGGGTAATTTTAGAATGTTATTCTTACTAAATTCAAGTTTGTCATTAGTTGAATAAAATGTTTTTCTAGCTCTTTTCCATGCCACATCTACAAAAGTCCTTGGGTATTTAAGTTTCATTACAATATCATAAATAGTTTTAATTTCAGCATCAATAAACTGCGGGCTACAGACACGTAAAGCCCTTAGAAACATCCCAGAAAAAACAGAGAATTTAACATTTTGATGGTGATTGGAGTAGTAATGAACAAAAGAGGCAATGTTAGTGGTTTTCGAAAGACTGAAAAGGTGAAATTTCTATCATTTCTATGGACAGTTACATCAAGAAAATTCAAATTACAATTTCTTTCTTCCTCTACGGTAAATTTTATAAAAGGACAAAATTATTGAGATTATTAAGGAATTCCTGGAGATTTTCGTGAACTGGCCACATACAGAAGATATCATCTACATATCTAAACCAAATAACTTTTTGGGGCAAAATTCTTGCTAAGAGTTTTGTCTAAACAAATTCCATGTAAATATTGCTAAGGACAGGAGATAAGGGATTACTCATAGCCATGCCAAACTTTTGTACAAAAAATTCCCCATTAAAACAAAATTTACTATCTTATGAGACTAATGAGGTTTGCCACACTTAAGGGAATGTCATGACGTTCTAATTCCTCCTCCAAATATTCAAGTAAGTCATCTACAGGCACTTTTGTAAATAAGAGACAACATCAAAACTAACCATATCAAAATCAAAATTCAAATTTAAACTATTCAATTTGTTTATAAAATCAACATTGTTTTTAACACTCGTGTTAGAAATGTTTCCTACCAAAGGAGTAAGAATTTTTACAAGCCATTTAGATAAATTATACGTAACTGAGCCCACTGAACTAATGATTGGTCTGATAGGGTTGTTGATTTTATGTGTCTTGACTAAACCATACATATAAGGTAGGGAGGCGCATTGCGGTGTAAACTGTTTAATTAAATGGTCCAAGCCCTTCAAAATGGATTTAATTTGTTTATTAAAATGGGAGATCACTGTCTGTGTAGGGTCAGACCTCAGTTTCGTATAAGTATCAGTATCATTTAGCAATGTCATTATTTTACTTATATAGTCACTTTTATTCAATATTACCACGGCATTAGATTTATCTGCTTTAGTCACTTTCACTGTATCTTCTTCTTTAATTTTCTTAAAAGCCTGGAGAAATATCACGGGTACATTAGGGGGGAAGGCTTACACATAGCACCATACACAATACCTTTACAAATATTGATTCATCAGGGCATAGGTTTTGATTAAATTTTTCTAAATAACAAAAGGATTTTGAGATGTCGACACAGTCCAGGTACCATTGTACACCAAAGCTTAACCCATATCCCAAAGCCGCTGTCGTAGCACTATCCACTGGTTTGTCTGATAAAGTAAATCATGAAGTCCACGTTGGCATGCTTAGTCCACATCGGCTTTCAGCAATAAGATTCTTCAGCTTGACTTGAAGCTTCCTTTCAAGACGGTTGCAGCACTTTCTCAATTTTCCGTAGCAATAATCCAGCATCCGATTCTTCCAATCTAAAGGAACTGTCTGATTAAAGCCATACCGTCTGCTTCTAAGTGTAAGAAACGCATCATCTACTTCCACTTTTGTGATGTCGATGTGTTTCTGAAGTATGATGCGTTGAAACTCGTCGAAAGGTCGCTCTGCTAGACGAAGAATTCTCACTGGTAAAATTGACTTGGGCATCACTTGCTTGTTCATACACTTCCGTAGAAAGTTAAGTCGGAGTTTCAGTTTGTGAGCGATGATAAGAGCATTACAGAAGGATGTCACGAATAGAACAAGGCTAGGAAAATTCAAAGAAAAGGCGTAGAAGTTGCGTGTGGTTTCCATTATGCTTAAAAAATCACAGTAGATGCACGTGACTTGATAAATAAGCGAATTCCACAAGAAAATGATAGTCAGAAATCCAAGCGCTTTCGTCTTTACTCAGACATTGTCAAGGAGTTAATGAGGTACAATTGGAGAGAAAGGTCTCAGATACAACACAAGATCAAGAATACCAGATGGTTAATTGTCAAAAGGGTAAAAATTAAAAGAGATAATCCAGGATTATCGGATATCACACGGTATTGACCCTAACCGAAATTACAAAGTTTCTTTACAGTCCAAAACATGTAAAAACTGAATATATTAATTTTGTTGCTATATTTAATCTACAATCTTTTTTTCATTATGAAAGCATCAAGTTTAAATAAACCAAGACTTAAATTTAGAACATTTTTATTATTTGACTTGATGAAACAAGATTCAATGATATTCCTTTTAAATGTGTCATTACATGGGATTAAGGCTCTTGCTTGACTCCAGTTAATAGGATGGTCTAAATCTCTCATATGTACGAATAATGCATTCGATATTTGCCCAGTTCTCACAGAATACTGATGCTGTTTGAGACGTTGTGAAAGAGATTTACCGGTTTGTCCGCAATAGACTTTATCACACTTTTTGCAAGGAATTTCATATATGCAGCCTGGAAGATCTTTAGGAGAATTTAGATTATTAAACTCTTGACATTAATATTACTGAAAACAACATTTATGTTAAAAAGCTTTAAAATTCTAGGAATATCTAAAAACCTTTCATCATAGGGTAATTTTAGAATGTTATTCTTACTAAATTCAAGTTTGTCATTAGTTGAATAAAATGTTTTTCTAGCTCTTTTCCATGCCACATCTACAAAAGACCTTGGGTATTTAAGTTTCATTGCAATATCATAAATAGTTTTAATTTCAGCGTCAATAAACTGCGGCCTACAGACACGTAAAGCCCTTAGAAACATCCCAGAAAAAACAGAGAATTTAACATTTTGATGGTGATTGGAGTAGTAATGAACAAAAGAGGCAATGTTAGTTGATTTTCGAAAGACTGAAAAGATGAAATTTCTATCATTTCTATGGACAGTTACATCAAGAAAATTCAAATTACAATTTCTTTCTTCCTCTAATGTACCCGTGAGATTTCTCCAGGCTTTTAAGAAAATTAAAGAAGACGATACAGTGAAAGTGACTAAAGCAGATAAATCTAATGCAGTGGTAATAATGAATAAAAGTGACTATATAAGTAAAATAATGACATTGCTAAATGATACTGATACTTATACGAAACTGAGGTCTGACCCTACACAGACAGTGAACTCCCATTTTAATAAACAAATTAAATCCATTTTGAAGGGCTTGGACCATTTAATTAAACAGTTTACACCGTAATGTGCCTCCCTACCTTACATGTATGGTTTAGTCAAGACACATAAAATCAATAATCCTATCAGACCAATCATTAGTTCAGTGGGCTCAGTTAAGTATAATTTATTTAAATGGCTTGTAAAAATTCTTACTCCTTTGGTAGGAAACATTTCTAACACAAGTGTTAAAAACAATGTTGATTTTATAAACAAATTGAATAGTTTAAATTTGAATTTTGATTTTAATATGGTTAGTTTTGATGTTGTCTCTTTATTTACAAAAGTGCCTGTAGATGACTTACTTGAATATTTGGAGGAGGAATTAGAACGTCATGACATTCCCTTAAGTGTGGCAAACCTCATTAGTCTCATAAGGTTATGTATCAAAGATAGTAAATTTTGTTTTAATGGGGATTTTTTTGTACAAAAGTTTGGCATGGCTATGGGTAATCCCTTATCTCCTGTCCTTAGCAATATTTACATGGAATTTTTTTAGACAAAACTCTTAGCAAGAATTTTGCCCCAGAAAATTATTTGGTTTAGATATGTGGATGATATCTTCTGTATTTGGCCAGTTCACGAAAATCTCCAGGAATTCCTTAATAGGCTCAATCATTTAGTCCCTTCTATAAAATTTACCGTAGAGGAAGAAAGAAATTGTAATTTGAATTTTCTTGATGTAACTCCGGTCCATATAGATTTCACCTTTTCAGTCTCTCGAAAATCAACTAATATTGCCTCTTTTGTTCATTACTACTCCAATCACCATCAAATGTCAAATTCTCTGTTTTTTCTGGGATGTTTCTAAGGGCTTTACGTGTCTGTAGCCCGCAGTTTATTGACGCTGAAATTAAAAACTATTTATGATTTGCAATGAAACTTAAATACCCAGGACTTTTGTAGATGTGGCATGGAAAAGAGCTAGAAAACATTTATTCAACTATGACACTTGAATTTAGTAAGAATAACATTCTAAAATTACCCTATGATGAAAGGTTTTTAGATATTCCTAGAATTTTAAAGCTTTTTAACATAAATGTTGTTTTCAGTAATTATTAATGTCAAGAGTTTAATAATCTAAATTCTTCCTTAAAGATCTTCCAGGCTGCATATATGAAATTCCTTGCAAAAAGTGTGATAAAGTCTATTACGGACAAACCGGTAAATCTCTTTTCACTAACGATCTCAAACAGCATCCAGAGTAATTCTGTGAGAAACTGGGCAAATATCGATGCATTATTCGTACATATGAGAGATTTAGACCATCCTATAAACTGGAGTCAAGCAAGAGCCTAATCCATGTAATGAAACAGTTAAAAGGAATATCATTGAATCTTGTTTCATCAAGTCAAATAATAGAAATGTTCTAAATTTAAGTCTTGGTTTATTTAAACTTGATGCTTTCATAATGAAAAAAGTTGTAGATAAATATAAGCAACAAAATTAATATATTCAGTTTTTACATGTTTTGGACTGTAGAAACTTTGTAATTTCGGTTAGGGTCAATACCGTGTGATATCCGATAATCCTGGATTATCTCTTTTAATTTACCCTTTTGACAATTAACCATCTGGTATTCTTGATCTTATGTTGTACCTGAGACCTTTCTCTCCAATTGTACCTCATTAACTCCTTGACATGTCTGAGTAAAGACAAAAGCGCTTGGATTTCTGACTTATCATTTTTCCTGTGGAAGTTTGCTTATTTATCAAGTCACGTGCATCTACTGTGATTTTTTGTTAAGGCATATATATATAATCTATATTATATATATATATATAATATATATATATAATAAATATATAAGATATATATTATATTATATATACAGAGGGAGGGGTTAAAGGAAACCATATAAATTCTCCAACATAAATTTTATGATATTAATTAAGTACTACAGCCACAGGAACCCATCATCTTAACACAGGCTTACATTAAGGTGACGTAATCAATGGTTCAATTGCTGATGCCGCCCTGTATAATCCTTTAATTGTCTTGTCCCTGTGTCTGAGCAGTTGGACTTAATCTTTTTGTAAACCTCCTAAAGTGTACAGATGTTTCGTTTGAGAAGGTTACTAATTCTCCAGGTGTTGGATTCTAGGTACTTATTCCTTTTATAATTCCTATCTGTCACTTATACGACCCTTCCTTGTTCACCTCATGTACATCAGTCTGCTCAGTACAGGATCTTTGAGTCAAAAGATCTCGCAGTGCTCCAGTGTTTGTTTCACTTTCCTTCGTGGCTTCCACCTATATTATATAATATATATATATATATATATCTATATATATATATATAATATCATAATATATAATATATATAGATACTATATATATAGATATATATATCTAAAAAGAGATCGGTCCTTCAGAAGGGGGAAAGAAGAGAGAAATACGTTGCACATATGCAATCTTTACACACCTATATTTTTACCAATCATTTGTTTCTTTTTTTAAGGGTAATGTATTAAGGAATTTTCGCATAAGTTTGGCATGTTCTCTAAAATGCTAATAAAAGCTTACCTCTAGAGTTTGAACACTAAATATGACCCTAATCTTGTTCCTTAAGTATTTTGCTAACTTTTAAATGAAATTAAAGTTACTGTAATTTCATTTAAAAGTTAGCTTAATACATTACCCTTAAAAAAAGAAACAAATGATTGGTAAAAATATAAGTGCGTAAAAATTGCATATGTGCAACGTATTTCTCTCTTCTTTCCCCCTTCTGAAGGACCGATCTCTTTTTAGAAGTCTTCTCGGCCACTTTTAAGAAATTCTTTATTCTCTCTCCTCTTTGTTCTGAAATTCTTTTTCATGAACAAAACAGCGTGTTTTATTTGGACTAATACAACTCTTAGTTTTGTGTCTGTGTTTTAGAACAGCGCATTTAGTACAGTTCTAGATGGTAAAGGTAAAAATAGATCAATTAAAAATTATCTACTACTAACTACAAATGAGGGAGAGAGAGAAAAGAGGTGTCTTTAAGTATTAAGCTAACTTTCAAATAAAATTAAAGTTAGTGTAATTTCATTTAAAAGTTAGCGTTAATTACAATACATACGTTATATATATTATATTATATATATAATAATCTATCTAATAATAATATATATATTATATCTAAATGTATATATATATATAATATATAGATATATATAAAGGATATATATTATATAATATCTATATATATATATATATATATATATATATATTATATATATATATATATATATATATATATATATATATATATATATATATATATATATATATATTGTAACTCATTATTCATATTGTATAATACCTTAACCCTTAAGAGCTGGGCTAAAAAATGCGAATGCAGCACCCTAACCCAGGCTGGGGAAACTTTGAGGTCAGCTAATTCAAGAAAAAAAACATGTCAATGGAGAGAGGAATGATATGCAAATGCACAAGGTGCAAGAAAACCATTCAGAAATATTCTCCCTACCTTCCACGAGAATTTGAAAAAGACTATTTACCACCCCTTGTGGGGCCTCTCTTATAAGACAATCACGAATTTTACCAAGTTACATACTTTTTCTAATAATTTTATTTTGTAAAATCATAATTACAACGCAAACAATATAAAAATAGATAAGAATTAAAATCAGTAACAAATTTTGAGTATATTTGTTGTAAAATATTTATGTAAACTTACCGAGATTGAAGATCCAGTAACTTTTTTAGATTATACTGGCAGTCCCCGGGTTACAACGGGGGTTATGTTCTTGAGACGTGTCATAAGCTGAAAATCGTCGCAAGCCGGAACTTCGTCAAAAATCCTAAGAAAACCTTACTTTTAATGCTTTGGGTGCATTCAAAACTATGTAAACTGCATTCTTATTGCATTTTTCATCCAAAAAACCCTCAAATATTGATTATTTTGCATTTTTGGTGTCATATTTCTTCTGCCAGATTAGCTTGTAGGTGTCGTAACCATGGAATATGTGTTGTAACCCTAGAAATAATTTCTGATGAATATAATTGAAAAGCGCCTTAACCTTGGAACGTCGTAAGCCGAACTCGTTGTAACCCGGGGACTGCCTTACATACTTTTCTAATATTTCTTTGCAAAATGACTGTTATAACTGACAAACTATCATAAAAGACAAGAACTAAAACCAACAGCAACCCCTGGATATATTTATGAGCAAAGGAATAAAAAATCATGCGAGGAAGAGAAACATAACATACCCCCCTTGAAGTCAAGATCACAACTAACTCCTGAACTGCTTACAATTGCAATCTGAGCCAATCCCAAAGCTGCCATTAGTGAATATATAGGCAATAGAAGTAATAGGATAGATGGATTATGGAATTTAGAGCATAGCCCAAGCGCTGGGACCTATAAGATCATTCAGCGCTGATATGAAAGTATGGCTAGATGGAAAAATGAGAAATTAAATGAAAATGATAAACTGATGACAATCCTGCACTTGAACGGGATTGTACATCAGTAAAGTTCATTTCACTCTCCCCCCAGCATTCCGATCATACAAAGTTATGAAAGATCATTTTGGACAGGGGGCCAAATAGAAGTAATAGAACCTCTTCCCTGGCCGATTCTGATGGCGCATATACCATTTTGATCACCTCACAAAGCCAGAAGGAAATTGTGTTCTTGGACAAGCCAGTGCTAACGAAGTCGACATTCAGGCTGGAGTTGTCAAGTCCTCTTCAGATAGTGCCGCCGACATAACAGGACACAGCATCTCATCTGCACCATTATCTACAAAGTCCTTTAGGGAGGGGATTGTAAAGGAATCGAACCTGGTGTCAGGGAATGATGAGTTTTGAGCCTTTGTTACGAATCCGAGCGTAACCAATCCCCAACCTTTATAAAGTGCTTAACATCGAAAGATAAGCCATGCAATTTGCCTACTCTTTTTGGTGATACCAGGGCAAGCAAAAAGATGGTCTTGAGTGTCAGATCTCTGTTTGATGATTCCTGTAAGGGTTCATATGGAACATGCGTCAGACTCATCAGAATGAGTCATGTCCCAAGCAGGGGTCCGAGTTCACTGGGTGGGCAAGACTTTTTGAAACTTCTTAATAAGAGGGATATCTCTAGTGATGAAGAGATATAGACTCCTTTCAGCTGAAGGACTAGGCCGAGGGTTGCTCGATAGCCCTTTATTGCCAACACTTGAGAGGAGTTTATCACGGCGAAGGAAGACTTAGAAGTCCGCAACCTGCTGAAGAGTGGTTCCGATTGGAGACACCCCTCTGATGGCTCCAACCACAGAAAACGGCCCACTTACCCTGGTATACGGCTGCGGAGGACTACCTGAGGTATCCAGCATCTCTGTTGCAGCTCGGTGTGAAAAGCCTCTTGCTCACAAGAGATGGTGGATAGCCTCCAACCGTGAAGAGCAAGGGTGTGCACTGCCTGATGGTACCGTTCTACGAGTGGCTGGCACAGGAGGTTGTGCCATTCGAGTAGCAATCTTGGCACCTCGACAAGAAGGGCCAACCAGTCGGATACCAAATGGCCTGTGGCCACTTGGGAGCTACCTGAATCATCCTGAGGTTTGGAGTGGCCATCGCTGTTGATTACCTTGTGGATTAGACAGAATGGAGGGAAGGCGTAGACATTGAGGTTGTCCCACGGGTGTTGGAATGCGTCTTCCACAGCTGCCCATGGGCCTGGTATGATTGAGCAGAATACTTGAAGTTTTCTGTTGTGCCTGGTGGCAAACAAGTCTAATACTAGTTGGCCCCACAGGTCGAACCACCTCTCGGCCACATCCTGGTGAAGGGACCATTTCATTCCTATCACCTGATTTTGGTGGCTGAGTTTATCTGCCACTACATCCTCTTGCCTGGAATGTACCTGGATGACAGTTCCACTGATTGAGCAATTGCCCACTCGTGTACCTCCATTGTCAACTGGTGGAGCTGTGAAGAAGCGAGGCCCCCTTGTTTGTTGACATATGCTACTGCCGTGGTGTTGTCAGTCATGAGCACCACAGAGTGGTCCATCACTCTGTCATGGAATTCTTGAGAAGACAGGAAGGCCGCCTTGAGTTCCAGGACGTTGATGTGGAGGTATATTTCGTGTTGGTCCCACACCCCCAAGGTCAGTAGTTCCTCGAGGGGTGCACCCCATCCCTCGGTCGATGCATCCGAGTACAGAAGCATGTTGGGAGGGGAAGTACTCAAGGGTACTCCTATTAAGAGGTTCCTATTTTCCAACCACCATTCCAAATCCCTCCTTACTTCCTCTGACAGAGGAACGAGGAAGGATTGCAGATCTCGAGACTGGGACCAGTGTCCCCTTATTCTTCTTTGAAGAGAACATAAGTGGAGATGCCTATGGTGAACCAGCTTCTCTAGGGACGACAGGTGACCAACTATGACTTGCCATTGCCATGCTGGTTGTTCCTGTTTGGACAAAAAAAGCTGCACAAATTTCCTGACCTTGCTGATGCAAGTCTGTAGGGAAGACTTTTGCCGCCACTGTATTGATCAACTTGCCCAGGTACTTCATCCTCTGTTTGGGTATGAGGTCCGACTTCTGATTTATTGTGGTGGAATCACAAGCTAGAAAAAAAACCAGTGGCAAAACCCTCCCCACATTAACCTAATCGATCCAGCTGCCAAACCCACCCTCAGTCACACTTTCTTCTTTACACAACAAAATACAGCAGGACAATTGACCTACACCTATACAAAAACAAAACACAAAAAACAAAAAACTCTCAAAACCCATGTACTTACAAACCAATCCAGTTACTCCGGGCTATCCTGTGCTGTCCGCTGGTTAAGGTCACTGGGACACCAACAACAACAACAACAACCAAGAACCACGACACCACAACCCAACACATCACAACACCACCAAGGATTACAACCAAACAACTCAACAACAACACAACAACCATGGACAGCAACAACACAACAACAATCAAGGAACACTACCACAACCTAACAACACAACAACCAACCAAGGAACATAACCACAACCTAACAACACAACAACCAACCAAGGAACACAAGCTCACATATAACAACAAATCGCAACAAAAGACCACTGCACAAACAACACAAAAAATCACAACAGCACAGGCACAACAACTCTAAGCAAACACTAACTTACAATAAATCAACAAAACAAATCAATAACAGCCAAAACTCAACTGACTTCCAGTGCCTTCAAATAACTCCTCCAACAATACTAACTGTCACCAGCTCTCACCAAAGACCGACTGAAAAACTCACTCAAAACACAGAACTCTAACAATCAACAGCACCAGCAGACAGCCCAGAACCTACCAACAACCAATTCAGTCACTAACTATCCATACAGCAATTACACCCTCTCTCTCTCTTTCTCTCTCTTACACACACACACACAGACATTGTCAAATGGAACTCCATAACTCCTCCCGTTACATTTGACGTCTCCTTTCACTCACAACACCCACACTAAATAGCCTTCCGCAACACCCACAGATGCTCAGATGCAGGTCCCCTGGATCTTGTTTGAGGGCCCTCATACACACTCTCAGTTACACCGCCATCAACTTCTCCCAGATCACTTCCAGACAGACTACCATTACTATCTCCCTTACTACCATCCCCCCAAATCCCATTCACTACCTCATCTACCCCTTCTAACTCTTGTCCGAACATCTCTTGTAACTCTGCCACCAAATCACTTACCTCATTTACACTCCTGCCAAACTCCCAAAGAGACTCATTCATACTGTCAACTACATCCTTACCACCTGATTCCCTTCCTGGTGAAACTTCACTAAACCCTGTCAATTCAAACCCACACACTAACACTAACTGCTAATCTTCCAGACCCATTTGCTTACTGACACTCGGCTCACATTTATTCAGTTTCAACCACCCACTCATCACATTCTCCTGAACATACTGCCGCACACTAGAGGACCCACCCAACTGAATCCCCTTTTCACTTGGTTTCCCGAATTCCCAACCCGACTCATCCTCTTTCGCCTACACACACTCGCCACATGACCTTCCATTCCACATTCAACACATTTTGCACGCTGTTCTTTACACATCCTAGCATAATACCCGTTCTTCCCGCAGTTGCTGCAAACTATGTTCATACGGGTACCCCGACATCCACTAGCTACATGCCCTACCTGTCCATACCTATAACATTTAATATCCCTATCTTTCTTACACTCACTCACCAAATGCCCTGTTTGCCCACACCCGAAGCATGCTCCTAACGCCCACCAACATTCATTCTTCCTGTGTCCTGGCTTACCACATCTATAACACTGATCTCGCTCACGACTAACTGACCCTACTCTTCCAACACTCGCACTCCTATCTCTTTTAGGGCTAACTACACTCACATTACTTGCCCTAACGCTCCTATCTACCACTCGCTCTGCCATTTGCCTCGGCCCTTCCAAAACTGCCTCCTTATAGCTTCTAAACTCTGGTACAACCTCAGCTATTTCAGTCCTAACACTAACACTTCTACTCTCTTTCATACACCTGTCTAACTCGTAATCCTCTACTATTTCTAAAATGTCGTTCCATGTTAACCTTTCATTCGTCCATCGCATTTTCTCCTTATGTTTCAGATTTATAAACTCATATACACTCTCTGGTACAGTCGCCAACAACTTTCGCACTAACTCCTTACACTCATTTATCCCTTCGTCCCCAAACTTTTTCCTAGCTAATGTTTCTAACCTACAGACATACATTGACGACGACTCACCAACATTCATTCTTGCCTCTTCAAAATCCTTCTTTCTCCTATAATCTAATGCTACTCTTTATCCTCTTTGCCTGTTCTACAATCCTAGCTTTTACACTCTCATACGGCACATTTCCTACATACATCATTGCCCCATACATACTCAACAAAAATCCCGTCAAAAAGCTACCTAACTCCCTTGCCCAAGCTCTCTTGTTATCCCCATACTTAGCCACACAATACCTTTCATATTCTTTAAAAAAGTCCCTTATGTCCCTACTACCATATTCCTCATATTGTGCACATCGGGGTACCTCTCTCATATACACAGCCTTTCGTACTTCCCGCTCACTCTCACTCTGACTTCCGCTACTTCCATTCTGACCCCTCTTTTCCTCTTCCGAACACAGCGAATCCACTTCCATACCCCTGACTACGCTCTTCTTACCCTTCTTCTTTCTACCTAACTGTTTCCACTCACCGCTATCCAAATCACTCTCAGCCCTTTTCCCTATGTATTCTGACCTAGTCTCATCCTGTCCATCACCCTTACTAACCTTCTTTCCCTTAGACTTCTTCTTTTCCTCAGCCACTATCTTATTCTTGTCCTCAGGTTTATCCTTATCCTGTGTCTTCCCCTTATTTCCCTTACCTATCACAACCGAATCACCTTCGTCACTCGTACTCTCATCCACTCGCTCTTTCACTTTCTTTACCACTCCTGGCCCGTCACAAGGCCCAGTAGGCCTACCTCCTACAGCTCCCTCTCCCACGAATCCCTTCAACAACCAACCAAGGAACATAACCACAACCTAACAACACAACAACCAACCAAGGAACACAACCTCACATATAACAACGAAACGCAACAAAAGACCACTGCACAAACAACACAAAAAATCACAACAGCACAGGCACAACAACTCTAAGCAAACACTAACTTACAATAAATCAACAAAACAAATCAATAACAGTCAAAACTCAACTGACTTCCAGTGCCTTCAAATAACTCCTCGCAGACAGCCCAGAACCTACCAACAACCAATTGTCACTAACTATCCATACAGCAATTACACCCTCTCTCTCTCTCTCTCTCTCACACAGACGTTGTCAAATGGAACTCCATAACTCCTCCATATTATCACAATCCTGAAGCAACTGCAAGTGTGAACCCACCCTCTAGTCCTTCTAGGGAGCGGTCTTCCCGATCCAATTTCCCCATGGGGGAGACCTCCTTCGACCCCTGGGGCCCCTCCTTTACCAATTGTGTGTATCCTCTGGTTGGTTCGATGGCTTGAGAAGCAGGACTCCTATTTATAGGATCTGTGGAGCCCTCGCTGTTTGGATCACGTCTCCTGATGTAACCCTAGGAGGTTGAAGGAACAGGCGAGGGGGACCCCGCGCTGTCATCTCTCCCACCAGCCAGGCAGGGAGGAGAGACAACCTATAAGCGATTGTCATATGAAGATTGCGATACAGAACAAGGAGAGTTCCTTTGAGGGAAGGTGCTATCCTGAGAGTAACAGTTTTTCTTGTTTGGTAGGCTGGGTATTCAGCTCTGCTATGCCGGGCTGATACCCTGGCTCAGGTAGGCTGGGCCGATACCTCGGCTCAACCCACGGCCTCCTTGACTCCATCAATCCACTCCACTGACGTGTACGTGATGGGGAGCTGGTGGGGGTCGGGGAAGGAGCCTGCTGACAAGAACCTTCGATCCTCTCTACTCATGCCCGGAGTACTTTTACCTCTCCAGGTGTTTGTTCACACTCCCCAGTGCTGGTTTGGGCATCTAACCGAGTACCAGTGGAGGTACTGGTAGGAAGAGTCGAGGCACCCGGGTGCCTGTTCCCTTTCTCTCGTGCTGTGTCCTCCCCTGTACGGAGAGAAGAACCTCCATTAGCTAGTTGTGATGTACAATCCTCTGCGGAGGCTGGAACATTCGGGGCATCAGGGTCTGACCAAGGCCTTGACACAGGACTAGTCTTAGAAGAGTACTTCTTTGACCTATGCTGGGCCTTCGGGCTGGTACCACCAACTGCAGGTGGGTGAATGTCCACGAGAGAACTCTCTGCTTCCTTCGAAGAGAGGGGCAGATCCCGAGAAGACTCGTATCAAGACTTCTTGGAAAGAGAAGCGCCCTTCCTCTTCTTAGGCTGGGAGGCTTTAGATGGTGGAATGGGTGAGGCAGGAGCTGATGATGATGAGGAGGAGAAACTTCTTCTTTACTACCTTCTTCAGGATGTTCGCAAAGTCCTTCATCCAGGATGCTGGCTGTGACATATGAACATCAGGCACTTGGGCCATAAGAACCGGAGCGGTTGCAGGGGTAGGTATCAGCTGCAGAGCTTTTAGAGATTCCAAGCTAGTTGGTATATCGGCATGAGCAATCGGTCCCTCTGGAACAATGGATAAGGTGATGATGGTCGGGGGTGTCATGAACCCCGGAGGGAGAGTCACCACAGTCTGAGGTGTCGATAGGGTCACCACTAAGGGTGTAGTAGTAGTTGGATGATGACAGTACACCGGATGCGGAACCTTTGCAAATGCTGTAGTGGCGACTGAGGTGGGAGTGGATGTCTTCACTATGTGAGTCATGACGAGGGCAGCCAGGTGCATCAGCAAGACCTATAACGATGGAGTTCTGCTCAACTAAGAGAACGCTACGCTGCTAAGAGGTCCGAGAGCAGCTTCCCTGTCAGACCTGAAAAAGGAACCATGACATTAATGGGGGAGGCCAGGTTTCGCCCCAAGGGGAAGACAGCTTCCTCAAAGTGAACCGAGACCTCTGTACTGAGGGCATCATGAACCTCCACCTCTCCTCCATCCTAATCGCTCAACGATTCGGGCAAGGAGGACAAAGAGGAGGCCTCCTGCGTGGAAGAGGGAGCAATAGGCTAAAGTTTGCTGGGTAATGGAGATAAGGATGAACAGTCCAGCAACGAGGGAGCTGCCGGGGGAGTGTGATCCTCCTACGGCGTCCTGTAGCCCTTCCTTTGGTAATGTTTCCTCCCTGCAAACTCACTCATTGCACAGTGGACCATGAGATTCACTCATCACAAGTTAACTCTGGGTTGCAATCCTGGCCCCTGCAAGATGTGCAGAGAGCATGAGGATCGACAACCACAGACGATCTTCAGGCTTTAGAAGCTGGTTCAATTTACTCATGGGTTTGCATGTTGCAATTCTCAAAACAGCAAACACACGCAACGCACTGGAAACAAAAAAGAACAATCTCACCATAATTCACAGGCAGATAAATCTAGCTACAGTTTGGAAGAAAACGATGCAATGTGCGTCCAAACTCAACAGAGGCCGAAAGCAAAGTGATATGCGTATACCCAGGTGGGAGGAACCGCATCTCCCCCCCCGACAGTAGTTTAACACCGAACTACCTTGCTATAAAAGTCTAGCAGGCGTTTCCAGCTTTGCTGAAGGTAATTCCTAATGTAAAGGACAGAGGGTTTGTATACAGTGTAGGAACAACCTGTAATTGCTATTCATATGAGGGTATCCGTCCATTAAGCATTAACTATCATGACCAATCATCAAGGTATAGTTTTTATCCTGTAGCTAACAAAATAGTATTGGATATGATAGTGATAGTTATGTACATAGTTTTAATAAAATTTTCATTATAGTAATAAAATTTTACATATATTGTATATTATGTATATAATATTTCTAATACTTTATTATTGCATATTATGTTGACAACTAAGGACTGCTACCTGACCCAGTGGGTATTAAATGTATACACAATCAGGGATAGTATAAGAAATGTGTATACATATATATCTATGAATATATTCATGCTATACTGCCATCAATAAAACTTTTTGCAGGCATCTTTCATATCATGGAGTTTGTTCCAATTCTCGAGTGTGATCAATGGCTTAATTCCCATGATTATTTGGTTCTAAATTCTGAATCAACAATTGTTTTACTGTCAATATCATTACCTTTGTTACCCTTATCATTAGGGCAAGTCTCAGCTGGTTTCTGCTCTTATCCTGGTTACAGGTGCAATTGGAACAACTGGAATGTGTCACTGTTCCTTTAAGATCGTTATTGGCTCTTGATGTTGCATTAGGTTATTCCTGCTGTCCTCCAAAAATCTTTTGTTGGTAACCTCAAAAGTTATGGAGAAATGACAACAGGGTATCTCTCAAGGATAATGGAATTTCAAGTTCTAGAAGCAGTGAACGCTGAACCATGATATACAAGGTACAAACTTATTATATTAAAAGTTATTTCCAAGAAACCGGCCCTGCCTCTTTCAGGAATTCTTGATTTGGTTCTATGGGAGAATAATCTTTTTTTCCTGGTTCATGGGTGTCATGTACTTGATGTGGTAAGCAGTTGATTATAATATATTGTTGAATATGATTCTTCTTCTTTCCACCGTTAGCCCTCCATTCAGGGATCGGTTGCCTCATGTGCCTTCTCAACTGCCTTCTATCATAGTCATCATCATGACATGCACACAATCATTATGATGTCAAAACAATCTAATAGTGTGTTCTGAGTGAAAATCATATTCCTAATTTTGTTAACATGCATTTATATCTGTATCAATATAAATTTCTAGCTATTTACTTCATGTGATATCCATAAGGTAAACAGCAAGAAACTTCAATAGATAAAGATATAAAGATACAAATAAGTTACGAAAATGAGTAATATGATTTTCACTCGTAACGCACAATTAAGATTAGTTTCACAACTTAATAATAGCATGCACATAATCACAACAACATACCAGGTCATTGTTATTTATCACTATTCCATTTCATATTTTCCTTTATAGCACATGTGCAGTAATACCATGGCACCACATGTATAGCTAACCTAGGAACACACTGAGGTTAAGATTAACATAATCCTTTCTCTTTGATTTACCAAATCAGCCAGTCAAATTTTACAGGCAATGACACATGCCATCCAACATTAATTTTCTTCACGTTAACAAGAGCAGTCATCTTCTTCATGTTAACAATAGCAGTCATAGGAATATCCAAGGTTGTACTCCATTTGTTACCTCGGAATTAGTCTGGATAACTCGAGAATAGAAAAATGGAGTAGAGGGAAGGGGAAACGGGGAGATCCCTTGGCAACTATGGGGTAAAACATTTAGGAACTGTGACAAAGCATTCACTATAGAGGTAAGTGAGCAGTATAATCATTGGAGCTGGGTTGGTTTGTTTAAAATTGTGGTAGCAATTGTTGCCTTCGTTAAAATTAATACCAGATGTTTACATAACTCACCATGAGGGGATTAAAAAACAGAAAAAGACCAAATTACTACTGTATTTACAAACAAATGACATGAAGTAATTCCTACATTTATACTGACCGATCAGAATTTCACTGACAAAATAAATTATGCATTGATCATTCAAATTTGAAAATACTTCCAATCAAATCAATGTATCATACATACCTTTCGATAAACTTTTCACACAAGCTGCATAAAAAAAATTTAAGGTTATGAATTCTCACCTTCATACAATTAAGTGTAAATAGTGTCTTCCTCTCTAGATCATTTAGTGCATCATCTTTATTATGTACAAGCACTTTTTTCAAAACATAATCTGCATATAGGAGGGGGAGATAGAGCCAGTAAGAGAACAATCTCCCTCTTTGGCTACTAACAATGAATCAAACTATACTGAAAATACTCAACAAAGAGGTAAACCTGCATCTCTCCCTTCACCTCCATGAGGGTCTGTACATTTCAACAATATTAATTCCTATTATATACAACTGGTTTATGGCAAGGATATATAACTTTAAATGTTAATGAATGGTATAGGTAATACCACAGATTACGAGAAGAATGAAAAGTATCATGAAAAGGAAACGGGACAGAATGGAATATATGATGGAAATTGAAATGGAGTGTCAAAAATTGTATGAACATTAAATAAAAGCTGCTGCTAACTATGAGTCAACTGGAAGTTTGATTAATTTGCTCTTGTAAAAAGGCTACCATATTCAGTAATTTACTATTTTCTTCTCTCAACTTTTTAATTTCCTCATCTTTTTCTCTGTTTTCACTTACAATATCTGCTATAAACTTCAAATCAATCATACTATCACTATTCCTGCTGTTTAATGGATCAGAGTTACTACATGAACCTTCAGGTAGAGAAATTTTTAAATCATCAAGTCTTAAAAGATCATCACAATTATTCTTATACCCTTTTAGACAATTAAGTTCCAAATGCGGAACATTTTCTATTGGTGAAAGTGTGCTGACATTCCCAGCACTTGTGTAATTTCTGGGATGTTTCTTTGATGAAATATATAAAGAGACACTCTTCAAAAGTTCTGTAGCAGATGGTCGTTTTGCTTGATCCACAGAAGTAAGCTGCATTATCCAAGATGCCTGAAATGAAATTTGGAAAATTGAAATGTAAACTGGTAAAAATTTACAAAATTTCATTCAAAAGCAACTAATATTTACCACTGAAAAAAAAGAAATGCTAAACTGACAAAATGCTATTCTTATGACTTCAACCTAGTTCCTCGTTGGATGAGTGGGTTACGTGCTTGTCTACCAATTCAGTAGTCCAGAGTTCGTTTCTCCGCTCTGCTAACGTGGGACCAGAGGAATTTCTCAATGTAATGTGGTTCTGATCCCACAATAAGTTGTATGTCTTGTTGCCTACATAACCAATCGGTTCCTAGCTGTATAAAAATATCTAATCCTTCGGGCCAGCCCTAGGAGAGCTCTTAATCAGCTCAGTGGTCTGGTTAAACTAAGATATACTTAACTTATGACTTCAAACTTCAGGCACAATGTTGAAGGTTCTAAAAAAATGGTATTTTTATAATAAAATTAGATTTTGTATATACTTACCAAGTAATTACATAGCTAAAAGTTTAAAAATACCAGCAGCTAAATTCTGAAATTTGGGGTAGAGATTCTTTTATTTTAAAAGTGAAGGTAAATGGCCCTGCCCACTTTTGGGAATGAGGGGAACAACTGAACAGAGAGAACCAAATTGTTTATGTAAATCTCCATGTGTGGGGCGATGGGCAGGCTCCCATTCTGTAATTACTTGGGTAGTATATACAAAATCTAATTTTATGATAAAAATACTATTTTTGCATACGTATGTAACTTACCAAATTACATAGCTGATTCCCACATTGACAGGAGGTGGGATACGTAGACTATTCTATTCCCAATCTAAATAAAAACAATGAAATGAGAAAGATATTTTTTTTACATAGAGTTATGGCACCACAACATACCTAACAGAGGAGCCACTAACCAAAGTTTGGCGCCATAGGTGCAATAAATTGCAGTTTCTGTTAATGGTGGTTTTCGCTTATCAGCACCCCACCGAGAATGGAACACCCGCCAATAACTGTGGACTGCCTGTATTCATCTATTTTCTGCAGACATGACTCCACTCTTTTCAGGGAGGGAAAAGCCTGAAAACGAAGAGAGTTGAGAGTCACTCCCTGATAAACTATCTCCTGACAAGGAGACATCTGTGATTTTTGGCAATTTATTACTAATCCTAGCTCCTGTGCCAGTAGAAGAGTTTTCCAAGGGTCGTCCGTACGTTGTTCCTTCAATTTTGCTAGAAGAAACTAGTTGCACAAGTAGAATGCTATGTTGACCCCCATTAGATGGAGCCAACCTGCGGGAATGAGGATGCATGTGAAGACTTGTGGGGCGGTTGACATCCCAAAGCATAGTGCCCAAAACTGAAACACTTGATCCCAAAACAAATCTTAGGAACTTTCAGGAATTCAGATGTACAGGTATGTGAAAGTAAGTGCCTTTTAGATCTATTGATACCATCCATTTCTCTTGACGGATGGATGCTAAAATTGAACATGTTGTTTCCATTTTGAATTTCATCTTTTAGACGAATACAATCAGAGCGTTTACTTCCAGCGTTAGTCACCATCCCCCGATAACTTTGGCACTACGAAGAGGCAATTGTAAAACCCCTCCGAATCTTGATCTGGGATCACTTCTATTACTTCTTTCTCAAGAAGGACACTTCCTCCTTGAGAGTCTAAAATCGTTGTGAATTCTTGGAGTAACTGATCAAGGCAATTGGCTTCTTGGCTAAGGGAGGAGTTTCCAGAAACGGAATACAGGCAGTCCCAGGTTATCAGTGGATTTGGTTAATGGTGGATCCGGTTTTATGGCACTTGTCTAGTGCCATAAAATCAGCTATTTATGGTGCCATAATGCACCAATTTCTGGTTACTGGCACCTTAAGGCACTGATAATAGAGTTATGGCACCATAACATAACTAAGAGAGGCACCATTAACCGGATAAGCCTTAAATGAGTTTCAGTTAATGCCACTTATCGCTCATCAGCAACCTGCTGAGAATACCTGTATTGAAGGAGTCAGGCATCTACTTTTATACAGAGGACATTGTGCTCACTTTTTAGAGGGGGTTTGTCGTGAACTTCTAAATGGACCTCGATGAGAACCGTACAATGGCTCGAATTCTGGCAGAAATCTTTGACCCCTTCCTTGAAAGGAATAGGGTTGCAAAGGTGACGAACACTTACAAGCTGAAACATGCATTTTCTTAGATTGTCTGGATGACTTTGTAAGTAAATACTGCTTAGACTTCTTCTGTAGTTCACAGGAAACCCCATCCACTACAGCCTCTGGGAACAGACCTTCTCTCTAGTGAGGTGAAAACAGAAATTCCTTTATCCACACAAAGAAGTACGTTAAGGAGATCCAACGATGGTTCAGATAATAATTTGGGATATTCCTGAATTTTGCGAGCCAGAGAGCCTATAGTCCAGTCAAGGAAACTCACTAATTCCAAGACTTTAAAAAGATTCCTAAGAAAATGGTCCAGCTCGGCTGACAAAAACATGGTCTTGGCATCACAAAAGGCTGACCTCCGGGCCAAGTCTATGAGACTGGAGAAGTCCCCTTGAGAGGAGGCAGCCACACCCAAGGATGGCACTTCTCCTGTCACGTAGTATGAGTATCTTCTTAGATGAAACAGTGGGTAACCAAAATTAAATTACCATATTCTCTCTTCTCTGACATCCATTTTTCCACTACTTTGAGTCTTCCTAGCTGAAATAGAAAGTACCATCTGGTTACATAAGCAGACTGCAGAAGGACTGCTTCATTGGAAAATTGACAATGGAGACGAAGGTGTTGCAGGGGAGAAGTAAGTTGGGTGGTAGCTCTGTAGTAAGTAGCGCAATAAAGCTGTGTGAGCTGTAGGAGGAGCGGCCTCTTCCACTTCCTCGACTGAAGATACCAGAGACATTGCTGAGTCCCTCGTAGTTGTGGACGGCTTCTTTAAACAACTCAAAATGTCGTCAAAGCACTGTTCAATCGGAGTGAAAGAGGGATCCAACAACACTGAAGGTTGTTGTAAAGGTGCTGGAGCTACAAACCCAGTATTCAATGGTTGATTCTCAACAAGAGAAGCTCTATTCAAAGGTAAAGAGGACCGTCTAGTTGACTCCGAGCGATCATCCAAAAGTGAGGACTGACATTGTCTTGCTGTACGAGAAGGCTCTAATCCAGGTTTGTGACGGGGAAGCTCTGGCACCAAAGACCGTCCAGGAGTGAGAGGGTGCTCGGGCGCAAGTGGATGTTCGGGCGCAAGTGGGTGTTCGGGTGCAAGTGGCTATTCGAGTGCAAGTGGTTGCTTGGGTGCAAATGGCACTTGGGCACAAGTGGGTACTCAAGAGCATAAGATTGCTCGGGTGCAAATGGGAGCTCAGTCAGAGCATGTTGTTGTGGTGCCAGCTGCCGCTTAGACATTAGAAGTTGATCTGAAGAAACTTCATTACCTGAATCTACAAGTGTTACCGCATGTTTGCGTCTCACTATCACTTGACATTGGTCTGTACGCTCATTGGAAAAACACTCTCGGCTGTCCCATAAACTACATGAGGGAACAGCTTCTCTCACTCCCTCACAAGGCAACTGAGGGGTGCAAGGTACTTTTGCTAACCTTTTCGATGGTCTTGACTTATCACTGTTACGCCACTGGCGCCTCTGTTCAGGACTCAAATCATCAGAACTAGCTGAAAGACGATGAATTTCACGAAACACATCTTTCCACTGATTATCTGTCGACACCTGGGCATTTGCGGCAGGTGAGACTGAGAGACCTGGGGGAAGACCCCACTGACCTCGCTTGGCCTTCAGGTATAGCTTCTCCCTGGTGTGGGGGAGTATGCTGGGGACCTTTGCCTAAGAGAATCGGCAGGCCAAGTAGTAGCCAGCTCCTCCACTGTCACTTCACGATCACTCACAAAGCTTTATTTTCCATAAAAGCTTTTACGGAAGCCCCAATTTGAGCTACAGGCAGTCCCTGACTTACGACAGGGGTTCCGTTCTTGAGACGTGTCATAAGCTGAAAATCATCAAAAATCCTAAGAAAACCTTACTTTTAATGCTTTAGGGGTATTATAAACTGTGTAAACTGCATTTTTTTGTATTTTTCATAAAAAAACTTTCAAATATTGATTATTTTCCATTTTTGGAGTAATATTTCTTCTGTCAGATTGGCGCCTTAACCCTGGAAATAATTTCTGAGGAATATGATTGAAAAGCGCAGTAACCTCGGAACGTCGTAAGCCGGGGACTGCCTGTACTGTGTTCACTAACATGTCAAATTTTTTCTCAAGAATGGCAATGGCATTGGATTTGAGTGTGTGGGAACTGGGCTGGGGTTAGGTGGAAAAGAGGCACGACTATTAATGGGGGACAATGCAGAAAGAGAAACAACAGGTAATTCAACAGGAGAATTAACTGATTCCTGACTAGCTCAACTTTTCCCTGGCAGTTGCTTTTCTCTTTCTGTCTTTTTCTAGTTTATTCAAATGAGAGTTTAAAATTTCCAATCCTTACTTTCCCAATTCTTAAACTCATTACAAATCAAACTACCTGAACATACCTGTCCCCTGCAAGATGTACATTTAGAGTGAATCATACTTCACTGAAGTAGGTCTAGTATTGCAGCCTGTGCTGCAATAATGAATACTGTTGAACATGTGTCAGCCATCTTTAAACTTACAAGTAAAAAACCAAGTCCTTATCTATAATCGTCACTATAAGTCAAAATTCAGAAGAAATCCTATACGGGCAGTCCTGGTTATCGGCGGACTTGGTTAATGGGTTCAGGTTTTATGGCGCCTGTCTACCACCATACATTCAGTGATTTATGGTGCCATAACATACCTAACAGAGGTGCCATTAACTGAAACTTGGTGCCATAAGTGCCATAAATCGCTGAGTTTTGGTTAATGGCGGTGTTTGCTTATCAGCACCCCGCCAAGAATGGAACACCCGCCGATAACAGGTGACTGCCTGTATATCTAATCACCAAAAGGCTACCAAAACAAAAGTACTTCCACAATTTGTAAAATAATTCCACAAAATTCATTGAGGAGAATTTCAAAACATTGCTGCTGCTCACAACAGTCGCTGAGAGCCAGCATAAACAAACTGGTTCTCACTGCTCAGTTGTTCCTCTCTTTCCCGAAAGTGGGTGGGGCCATTTACCTTCACTTTTAAAACAAAAGAATTGCTACTGCAAATTTCAGAATTTAGCTGCCAGTACTTTTAAAACTTTTAGCTATGTAATTACTTGGTAAGTTATGTATACAATAACTCAAAAGTATGCACAACTCTGAACATGCCATTGCACTATGTTTAACACTTTTATAAAATTAACTAGTATTTCAACTACTGAAGGCAACTAGGTATTAATTTGTTGAGACAATTATACATTCTACATTCTCAAAGCAACTACCTAGGTCTACTCGACTCCCAAGCTGACAAGTATTACCTCATGGTGTAATGCTACAATAAGACAGGAATTAGGCACACTATTTAATTTAGCTCATACATCCAAGACTGGTTCCTTAGGGTGAGACACAAATCTGACACTTCCCAATAAATGTATTGCAAACTAATACTATACTGCATACTAAACCATGCAACTGAAATGTATAACTTGTGTACTTACAATATCAGGCCATCGCTTAACAACTTCAGGATCCAAATACTTATGTTTCTTGAGTTTGCTGATAGAATCGACTCTTTCGGAACCAGTTTTAAAGGGTTGAATGAGCTCTAATAAGATGATCCCCAAGTTATACATATCACTCTGAAAACAAAATACAAATTACAATATCTATCATACAAGTGATGACCTATACTAGTAGAACTAATTCTACTATGGTCTGCATCTTTCTCAATACTGCTTGTAATAGTTTGATTTCTGTATCTTTATTTCAAGACTCATATCATAACATTGTAAAAAGAAAAAAAAACTTAGAAACTTTTCTGGCCTCTGACTAAAGGAAAAAATGAGAAGAAAGCAAACTGGGAAGTTAAAGACTGTGAGGTTTAGGATGGGCAAAATCTGTGAATAATAGCTGTACTTATCTGTGGCAAGTCAGAAAGTTATCTGTGGCAAGTCAGAAAGTCAAATAAATGGAATAAACCTTGCACTACAGTTCTCAATGGAATCAATACATGTACAAGGGTGGCCTAGAGGTGTTATATCTGATATATACAATTCCATCTCTTTGAAGATAATATTATCTGAAAATTGATATACTCACGCTATTTCTAATCAAAAAGATACATCATCAACATAATGATTACACCCCCTTTCAGAGTCTGATGTCATTTTTGATCATGCAAATGTCAATGCTTGAGATTCTTAGACTTCAACTGACATGCTCTAAACAAAATGTTTGGCTAATGTAAATTTTCTGCTTTCCATATATTACAAGAAAGTACAAGTAAGTATTCAGCATCATTATGACACAATAATCAGCATTATACCCTGATGTACACAGTAGTCAGGGCATGACTTCCACAAAAAAGTTGGTAACACATGGAGTCTCTAAGGGCTACACACTGTAATATTAGTACATATGTATCATCATTGTTAAAGATTTCTTTTTGATCAATATTTCTTTCATCCAACATTAATTCTACATCCATTGATTCCTCTACATGTGATATTCTGAGAAAGGTTGCTTTAGCTCTTCTAGCTACATGCTTAATTTTATACAATCTTACGCAATTTGAGGTCCTGACTTAGAAAGTACTACTATAGGGGAGGTGTTTACTTATGAACTAACAAAATCGGCTGAACTAGACATGTAGAGGGATATTTAGAACATGAAATAAGACTTCAGTAAAGACAATCTGAGAGAGAGAGAGAGAGAGAGAGAGAGAGAGAGAGAGAGAGAGAGAGAGAGAGAGAGAGAGAGAGAGAGAGAGAGAGAGATTCACTTTGAATGGTTCACCCAATGTTTTCTCCAAATGCTATAGTTCCTGGAATCTTGGAAAGTGAGGAGGATAATACAAAGATGGCATGCACACACACCTCAACATCATCTCTTTCTCTCGTACACATACAGTAAGATAATCGAAAACCTTACCTTTTGTCCATAAGAATCACTAAGCCTGACCTCTGGAGCAGCATACAAGGCAGTTCCCACACCACAAGTATTTGGTGTTAGAGTAGCAAATGGAGTGATAGATAAATCGTCGCCAGTTCCATCAACTGTGCTGATACTATTAACAGAACTTTCTTGCAAATTTCGAGCCAGGCCAAAATCCCCAATCTTGATCAACTTTCCATCCTCAGAGAAAAATATATTCGGTGGCTGAAAAGAAAACATTTACGTATAGGTTCGTGAAATTTAAAAAGATTTGAAGAAAAAACAATTTAATTGTGCTTTTCCTCAACTAAATCTACCTACAGCAACAAACAAGAACTATTTAAGCTAAAATTTGCTAAACGATGACACTCCAAATTTGAGGAAAAAGCACCTTTCAATTTTAATCACCAAAAAAGTTATCAAATGTTAAGAGTGGTCAAGTTCTGAATTATGCAAATTGACCTTCATGCCTTTTTTCTAGGTTACAGCCAATTTTATCACCACTCCCATACATAGTTTTCTGTGGGTAAATAAATTTTTATTTTCCAATATATTTGTTTGTATGGTGCTTTTATGTTGCATGGAACCAGTGGTTATTCAGCAACGGGACCAACGGCTTTACGTGACTTCTGAACCACGTTGAGAGTGAACTTCTATCACCAGAAATACACATCTCTCACTCCTCAATGGAATGGCCGAGAATCGAACCCGTGACCACTGAGGTGGAACGCAAATACCATACCAACCACGCAGCTGAGGTGTTAGATTACATTTTCCAATGTAATGAGATTTTGTTGCCTGTCCCAAAACATTGCCACTCTGTTCTTCTCTTGTATGAGCCCGGTTGCTCTACTCTTTATCAAAAATTACCACGCCACCACATCTGTTGCCGATAGTGCTAATCGCAATTGACTCTTGTAAGGAATAGTACTTTACATCCAGTCATTCAAGCTGCACCTTCAACAATAACTCCCAAAACAACTTTCATCATCTGCATATCAGAATACCTTAACAATATCCTTCATATCTTACTTTACTATCATATGTACAAAACTTCCCTCATATACTTAATTTTACAACATTAATGGAGAGAGAGAGAGAGAGAGAGAGAGAGAGAGAGAGAGAGAGAGAGAGAGAGAGAGAGAGAGAGAGAGAGAGAGAGAGCTTATGCAATTCAGGTGTTAATTTTCCAATAAGACCTGTACGTATTACTGCATGTGTGTGTCTGAGCAGATGTGTGTGGGCACTGGCCAGAGAGAGATGACAGAATTCTAGATTGATATCCTTTACAATATGCAAAGTTATCAAGACTAACTAGACATAATGCATATTACAATAATCTTTGTGTATAAACTGTATAAGTACTACTGTAAAATATTTTCAATCTAAAAAGTTTAGCATAAAAACAATGAACTGTGCTAAGGCTGGTCAAGTTAGGCAAAGCCATTGCAATAACAAGGAAAAAATGCATCATTTGGGGATAGTTGGCAGTATCTGTTACATGAAAATTCACAGGTTTTACTATTACAGAAAAATCCGGTATGAGTGCGAGTATAACCGATAGGTACTCTCTCATCATTATCCAATTACTATATGTAAAATCTTTCTTTGGCCCCTCTGACGTCTTCATTATAAAGGAAAACAGATTTTTTCTATGAAGGACTGGAATCTTACTGATAAAAGTCTAAGGTATCCATTTTCATCACTGCAGCTTCAAGAATACAATCTGCCTGCCATATATACGTATATAGTAAAACTATATACGTATATATGTAAGGATATTCTAAATTTCCCATGGCAACATTTTCTATTTATCAGAATAAATACTGACTATGCCCAATAGAAATGTTCAATCCAATGCAGAACCTGTCAGTAATATCTGAAGAGTTTTCTATTTCTAATAATATAGCAAAGCTATTTGTTTGCACTCAAACCAAATTCATGTAAGGGACAATGAATCTAAGGTAATGTTACTGTGGATACACCAAAAAAGTTTAGAACTTACTATTTTCTCCATTTACTTTTGTAAAAACCGACTTTATGAAATTAGTCTACAACTCCCTACACTGCTTGGGTCTTTACTGGGGTGGACAGTGTTTTCCAACTGCAACTGCATTTGAATAGCCAAATTTCAGGTAGCAGTGTTAAATGCTTAACAATTCAGAGTGAAATGCTACATTTCCCCTAGGCTGATCCACTGCACAGAATAGGAATGTTGTTTGTATCATTATATATCTCCTGCTGTTAAAGTTCACAGCAGTTAGTACGCCTTTTTAATCTTGTATACGTGCTCAACTAAATTACTGTGGTGCATCAGGAGAGTGTTTACATACAAAGTACTGTGTACTGGTTACTTTCTATATCAAAGGCACAACTCAATTCAAGGATGCCTTGGGGGACTAGAAAATACAGTGCTCCAATACTTTTGCAATACCTTTTGGACTGAGGTGCTACTGATACACTTGAGACCTTATTTTACTTGTGAGATTCAATTCTCCCCCTTTTTATTTTTTTGGGCTTGTTACACAGCTCATATAAACTCTGGTTTTAAGGGGTCAATTTCTATAATTAATAGTACTGATATCAGTTTGGGTTATGCATTATTTTGTGGACTCTTATTTTACCTTTAATTTGTGGCTTTCTCTAATTCTAGAAATTGGTGCATGAACCATTCTAGGTACTGTACACCAGATACAAAATTTTAAAAAAAGTCATTAAAGAACAATGTTAAGTAGATAAACGATTATATAAGTACCAATGGGTCCTCTGACGACAAATAATTGAGAGGTAAATCACTAATTTTGGAACAACTCTCCTGTCTGACTGCTAAATGACCATTTAGTATGACTTATTCCAGAAGGCTGTCTACAAAACAGCTTTAGCTCCCCTTTTCCCTCCAATGACAAACCAAACACATCCTTAATTTGGCTATAAATAGGGCAAACACAAATTTCTTCATAGGGTTTTAGTTATTCTAAGACAGCAAAAGCCATCTCATTTTATCAAATCACCAGAGGGCAAAAAAAATGCATCTGCAGTTGAGACACAATACATAACAATTGTCACAAACAAAAGTTTGTAGGTCTAATAACTAAGAGACATCTAAACATGAAAACTCACATAACATATATGACAGGTAAGTCCAAGGATGTTTTAAATATGAGAATATTTCATGCAACCTGGAGCACTCACAAGTCAACAATATTTCTACTACACGAAACAGCTGTATTACCAGTAAAGATACCTGACTCGACATTAAAACCTAATGGAGAATCTATTCATAATGCAGGACAGAAGCTGCAATGGTTTTTTGCAATAATCCCTCAAGGACACACTTCATTACAAGTATAAAGCAGTGAACATAGTGTCTTTCCACTGCACTGTGAACTGATAAAGCTACCAGATGGGAACAACAACAAACACACAGATGAGACGGGATACAAATACCCAGGGATAATGAAGGACATGATAGAAAAGAATATAAGCAGACTAACGGCGATACTCAAGTCAAAACTCAATGGCGGAAATATGATAAAAGCCATACACATGGGCAGTACCAGTAATCAGATATAGTGCAGGAGTAGTGGAATGGACAAAGGCAGAACTCCACAGCATAGACCAGAAAACTGGGAAACATTACAATGTACAAAGCACTACACCCAAGAGCATATACAGAAAGACTATACATTACATAAAAGGAAGGAGGGAGAGGACTACTAAGTCTAGAGGACTGTGTCAACATCGAGAACAGAGAACTGGGGCAATAACTGAAAACCAGTGAAGACGAGTGGCTCAAGAGTGCATAGGAAGAAGGACTGATAAAAGTAGATGAAGACCCAGAAATATACAGCGACAGGAGAATGACAAACAGAACAGAGGAATGGCACAACAAACCAATGCACAGACAATACATGAAACAGACTAAAGAAATGGCCAGCAATAAAACATGGCATTGGCTATGGAGGTGAGAGCTCAAGAAAGAAACAAAAGGAATAACAGCGGCACAAGATCAGGCCCTAAAAACCAGATATGTTCAAAGAGCGATAGATGGAAATAAGTTAAGTTAAATATATCTTAGTTTTACCAGACCACTGAGCTCCTAGGGCTGGCCCGAAGGATTAGATACTTTTATGTGACTAGGAACCAATTGGTTACCTAGCACGGGACCTACAGCTTATTGTGGGATCCGAACCACATTGTATCGAGAAATGAATTTATATCACCAGAAATAAATTCCTCTGGTTCCGCGTTGGCCGAGCCGAGAATCGAACTTCGGACCACCGGATTGGTAGCAGTGCGCGAAATGCACTCGGCCAACGTGGAACTTGATAGATGGAAATATGTCAGCCATGCAGGAAGTGCAATACGAAAAACGAGACCATAAACCACATAGCAAGTGAATGCCCAGCACTTGCACAGAACCAGTACAAAAAGAGACATGATTCAGTGGCAAAAGTCCTTCACTGAAGTCTGTGCAAGAAACACCAGCTACCTTGCAGTAATAAGTGGTACAAGCACCAACCTGAAAGTGTGATAGAAAATTATCAGGCAAAGATCCTCTGGGACTATGGTATCAGAACAAATAGGGTGATACGTGCAAATAGACCAAAAATGGCATTGATTGACAAAATCAAGAGGAAAGTATCCCTCACTGATGTCGCAATACCGTGGGACACTAGAGTTAAAGAGAAAGGAAGGGAAAAAATAGATAAGTATCAATACCTGAAAATAGAAATATGAAGGATATGGGATATGCCAGTGGAGATTGTTCCCATAATCATAGGAACACTAGGCACAAGTCTAAGATCCCTGAAAAGGAATCTGGAAAAACTAGAGGCTGAAGTAGCTCCCGGACTCATGCAGAAGAGTGTGGTCCTAGCAACAGCGCACATAGTAAGAAAAGTGATGGACTCCTAAGGAGGCAGGATGCAACCTGGAACCCCACACTATAAATACCACCCAGTCAAATTGGAGGATTGTGAAAGACAAAAAAAAATAAAATAAAATAAAATAAAATAATTCATCTAGATCAAACAACTATTAATAAGAGGATTTCAAATCCACCGGTACTGGACCTTCTATGCCTTGGACTTTCCATAAGCTCCAAAGTTATATGTGTATTATATAACCTAAATATGTATATACATCATAAACAACTATTACTAGTACACATATGTAAAGATTCATGTAATATAATTTTCACTCATGACACTGAAACTCGACAGACTTACAATTTGCTGCTGTATCAAATAATATCTGCTTCCACGCAGAACTGTGAGTGATAAATTCAGTATCTAAAGTTGTAAAAAATATGCTACCAAATAAAATTTTTAATTTTTTGCAAATCTTTGTGATGTGAAATCTCTGGTCATGTGGTCACATAAAGGAAAAATGATAAATTTTCTACGACAATTTGTATTTTTCATAGCTACAAATCTGAGGTCTTAACAATAGGATAATTTCTAGCGCCTAGCTGGATCCGGTTAAAACGCAGATTAAAGCAAGGAATCTTGTGAGATCTGGCAACGCGTGCGTATATTGGGTGAAGAATGGTCAAAGGCCACGCATCTACGCCACCATGTCAAGTCTTTCCCAACTCGGATGTCTTAACAAACTGAGTGGCAGCTAGAGGTTGGGCAGTATAATGTTAAGACCTCAGGTTTATAGCTATGAAAAATACAAATTGTCTTAGACAATTTGTCATTTGTTCATAAGCGAACAAACCTTTGGTCTTAACAATAGGATAGACTCATACTTGGAGGGAGGTACAAGACATCTGAAATCTGCTGGGGGCCTACCCACTAGTCCAGCTCCAGAAGAAATGACTTCTGGAGAGGGACTGAAGACCATTGAGAAGCTAGATAAATTGATATCTAACCACTCAGACCCTGAGTGACGTACAATGATACATGGGAGAATCATTGTATAGGGAACCAAAGAGAAACTTTGACTGTCCAATAGCAAACTAATACACCAAGGTTTGTTACCACTCCCAACTCCTCCTTGCCAAGGAGTGGAGCATATGCTACCGAATAGAGGGTTTGATATTTGTATATTAAGTGACCACACTATCAGTATGACTACCTCACTCACCTGTATCAGACCAGTCTAGCAAATGACGTGTCTATTCCTTAACCTGGGCGAAGGAAGAAGGAAAGGTACAACAGAAAGAAGGAGACCAGCCAACTCACTCAGTCTCTCATCCACACAATCCTCTTAGGTAAAATACAAAAGTGCCCTGTTAAGGGCAACTATGAGTTACACAACCTGTTGGGCAGCCACCACAGGACCCAAGGAAAACGTGTCCGTAGATCTGTGGGCAACATCCTTAAGATAAAAAGAGGTGAATGTGGACTGGCGTAACCAAGTACCAGCGCTCAGCACTCTACGTACAGCCAAGTTCTTTTTGAAATTAAGAGAGGGACCAGTACCCCTAATGTCATGTGCTCTAGCCTGCACAGACGTGGTGGCAGAATCATCAAGAGACAAGTATGTCCTGTGCTAACAAAAAGTCTGCGGCAGCCTGGTCTAAGGTGCAGAGTCCTTATAAGACAGCAACACAGGGCCTGGACAGGGCACAACAATAGCTCTTGAGCATCACCACCCACAAAGTCATGCATTGATGGAATGGAAAATGAAGTGAACTTGTCATCGTCCACAGAGGGATTTTGGGTCTTGGCCACGAATTCCGGGACAAATTCAAAGGACAATGAAGGGTAAGGGGGATCTCTTTGACCTCTTGTTCACTGTATTTTCTATATCTATGTTAAATTTTTCTAATACGTAATTGTATAACATTATTATTGTCATTAGATTAGATTATAAAATTTTGGCATATAGCCAAGCACCGGAGCCGAGGGGGCATTCAGCGCATATATTATTGTCATCCTTCTGTATTATTGACTATGTCTGTTTGAATTTGGCTTATGTTTCTTCACTATTTAGCACTGTTATCTTGATAGAAATTATTTCTAACTCGCCGATCATTTTGACTTTTACATGTACTTTTAACAATGATCCTTTTCTTATCTAACTCAGAAAAGATGAGTCCAATTATAACTAAGATTATGATGAGCCTCATTTTGGATCTGTAAAAATAGACTTATCAGAATCTCTATATAAGGTTCACTTATATTCTCAGTCCAACACCAATCTAACAATTTACACATTCAATTATCTAACTCCATTGGTTTCTGAGATTATATCGATTATTTGTCAGCAACTCATTCAACAGCTTTCTCTTGTCTTATGTTATTTATAAATTCAGTGGACCATGGGTCTGTTTTTATGACTTTTAGATGATGGACTACTTTTTCCTTTAAATCATTTTTCATGAATTACTCTAAACGTATTTGTTTAATTTCAGCAATTCTATAACTATATGGTCCAGTGAACTTAGGAGAAACGTTTACATTTGGTCTTTCTTGAATGTGCCTTTGTAAATATATTTGGGTAGCCACTGTATTGTCTGGTTTGATGGCCTTTTTATTGTAATATTTGGCATGAGTCTCATGGACCTCTTTTAGCTTAGCCCTTGTTTTCATGATTGTCTCATAAGTAAGTCTCATTTTCCATGCAACATAATCATCATAGGCATAAGTATATTTGGATGGTGTTGCATCATTTAGTAATGTGTTAGGTGGTCTCTTTTGATAACCATATAGCACATAACGTGGAGATTCTCCTATTGTCTCATTTACAGTATTATTCAACGTGAACTGTATGTCTCCCAGTGCTAAGTCTGAATCTTCTGTTTGCGGACTCACTAAAGTTTTCAGGATATCCTTTATTTTATGATTAGCTCATTTTACTGCTCCATTAGAACTTGGTATATAAGTGGTTATTTGACATTTATTTATTTCATAAAATTCACATAGTATTTTCTTTAAAAGATCACTAGTGAATTCAGTCGCATTATCAGAAAGAAAAACTTGTGGACATGAATGTCTTGTGATAATTCTAGATTTAAGAGCTTCTGCTACTGTAACTGCATCTCTGTTTTTTACTGGTATTATTTCTACATATTGTGTTAGATAGTCTAAGAAGACTAATATTTGCTTATTTCCTCTAATAGTACTGGGAAATGGACATAAAAAGTCCAAGTTACTACTTGGAATGGATTTAATTCTGATGGATATTTTTCAAGTGACACTTTTAAGATTTACGTTACCTTTGTGTTTATTACAAACTATACAGTTTTGTACAAAGTTCTTGACATCTTCACTGCAATTTGGCCAAAAATAATTTGTGGTTATGATTCTTGTTGTCTTTTGAATTCCTGGATGTTCTGCTAACTTATATGAGTGTGTTAGTTCTAAAACTTCTCTGGTTAGTCTTTTTGGGATGTATAATTGAGAACAACCATTTTTCTCTGTTGACCTTATATACAACAATCCATTTATTAATTGAAAATCAGGTTTTAAGGATTCATCTAGTAATAACTGTCCTACTATTTGTCTGATTTCTGCATCTCTTTCTTGTTGTATTTTTACTCTTTCTAAATCTAAATCTACTACTTGACAACTAAAACCAAAGGTATTAGTTGTATTGCATTTCTCTATTTCTTCTTGAGATTTGGATAATGCATCTACCAAAGTGTTAAATTTTCCTGCAATATATCTGAATTCTGGGGCAAATTCTAATACGTACGCTAATAAACCATCTATTGAATTTCATGTTATTGGTGAAGGCTCTTTATTTAAACAAGTCACAAATGGGTTTGTGATCAGTAAGCACATTAATTTCATGACCCAAAAGTATGTTTTATCACATCATCATGATTCATATACATGCCTTAAGCTACAATGATAGCCTTGTGGGTAAAACACCATCACTGTACATCCTGAATTCTTGATTCTGTGGTTCGAGCCCATGAGCCAACAAATTTCTTAACTAAAAAATTCCTCTTTGGTTAACATATATGAAAACATTAATTCTGAGGTAGAGTGAATTAGTTATTAACCCTCTTACGCCGACTGGACGTATTTTACGTCGACATTTTTTGTCTCCCGTGTGCCAACTGGACGTATTTTACGTCGACTTACAAAAGTTTATTTTAAAATTCGCGAAAAAATACTTATAGGCCTACCAGCCGAAAACTCTTGAATCACGCGCCTTGGGGGATGCTGGGAGTTCACGGATCAAGGTGTTGTTTTGTTTACAATCGTTACCCAGGCGCGCAAGCGCGAATTTCTTTCTTCCCACACTAAAAAGTATCTGTGACACATCTCGGAAATTATTTCGTCACTTTGACATAATTTTTGTACCATTGTAAATTAGCCGTTACATGGAGTATTAGATATGAAAATGTGCGCATTTTTATGTAGAATACAACAAAAAAATACTCATGATTGTAGCTTTTATCAGTTTTGAGATATTTTCATATAAATAACGATAAGTGCCTAAATTTCAACCTTCGGTCAACTTTGACTCTACCAAAATGGTCGAAAAACGTAATTGTAAGCTAAAACTCTTATATTTTAGTAATATTCAATCATTTACCTTAATTTTGAAACTAATTGGAAGTCTCTAGCACAATATTTCGATTTATGGTGAATTTATGAAAAAACTTTTTCCTTACATCCGCGCGGTAACTCTTCCGAAAAAAATCATACATGCGATTGTGGTAATGTTTGCACCATTTTAAATTAGCCGTTACATAAAGTTTTATATATGGAAATGTGCGCAATTTCATGCACAATACAACTAAAAAAACAACCCATGGTTGTAGCTTTTATATCAATTTTGATGAATTTTACATGGTATAAAAAATGATAAAGTGAACACATGTTTTCAACCTTCGGTTCAACTTTGACTCTACCGAAATGGTCGAAACAAAAACGCAATTGTAAGCATAAAACGCTTATTAATTCTAGTAATATTCAAGCATTTACCTTCATTTTGCAACAAATTGGAAGTCTCAAGCACATATTTTCGATTTATGTGTGAATTTATAAAAAAATTACATTTTCTTTACGTCCGCGCGGTAACTCTTTCGAAAAAATCATACGTGCGATTGGTTGGTGGGTATGTTTGCACCATTTTAAATTAGCCGTTACATAAAGTTTTATATATGAAAATGTGCGCAATTTCATGTATAATACAACGAAAAATAGTTGAAGGTTGTAGCTTTTCTCATTTTTGAAAGATTTGCATATACATCACGATAATATGAAAAAACAAAAAAAAACCACGTTCGGTCAAATTTGACTCTACCGAAATGGTCGAAAAATGCAATTGTAAGATAAAACTCTTAGAGTCTAATAATATTCAGTCATTTATCTTCATCGTGAAACAAATTCGAAGTCTCTAGCACAATATTTAAATTTATGGTGAATTTAAAAAAAAACTTTCCTTCCTCCCGCCGCGCGCGGATTCTCCGCCACAAATCTCCGAAATGCGTAAGTCCCATTCTCGGAATATTTGCTCCGTTTCATATTAGGCATTTCATATAGTTTTATATATGAAAATGTGCGCAATGTCATGTAGAATAAAAACGAAAAATATTTGAAAGTTGTAGCTTTTCTAATTTCCGAAATAATTGCATATATATATATATAAAAAAAAATTCGACATTCGGTCAACTTTAACTCGTCAGATATGGTCAAAAAAACTGCATTTGTAAGCTAATATTCTTACAGTATAGTAATATTCAATCATTTGTCTTCATTTTGAAAGAAATTGGAAGTCTCTAGGACAATATTTATATTTATGGTGAATTTTTGAAAAAAATATTTGTTTACGTCCGCGCGTTACGAATTCATGCATTATTTTGTGATAATATTTTCTCTGTGTTGCTTTTATCGTTTTACAATGTGTTATATACCAAAATGATTGCAATTTAGTGTACATTACAACGAAAAAAAAAGTAACTTGTTGTCTTTAACCGTTTTGCGCACAGCGCGATTTAAATACAATTATATATGAAATTTTGTTTTTGCGCTATCATATATCGCATTATTTATATATGATAATGATAATTTTTTTCATTTCTGATTGTTGCATACTAAACTTCAGGCAATGACAAAAAAAGGAGCCAAAAATGAACTCTTAATCTTAAAAACTAAGCGCGCTGTGATTTTTTGAAAAAAATATTTTTTCCGCTTCCGCGCTCACTCTGAAACGTCTCCGGCACACGGGAGACATTTTTTTTTTACTGCTTCGGCGTTTAAGGGTTAATGTATGTTAATTACCTATGGCCTGCATAATGAAAACAAATGCTAAAATTAGGAATATCTAATTTTGCACGGTTTATATGTGTACAGAGTTAATCAGCCATATTGGTGTAAATTCACGACTGCCACGTGTCTGTCTGTCATCGATCGGTCGCTGAATGGCATGAAGGAGACCCTGAATGCCTGCTGGAGTAAGTTGTGGCAGGACTGTGTCCATAATTACACGGGCACTTCTCCTCAGGAAATCCAGCATTCGGCCATTAATAAGGCGAAAATTCTTGGTGGTGAGGGGGGATTTGATGATAACACCGAGGAAGAAGTCAGCACCCTCATTGATGCCCACTCTGACCCCCTGACAGATCAGGACTTAGAATAGCTGACGATGTCTGCTAGTGAGGAAGAAGACACTCAAGATTCAGGAGAGAAACAGGAGGAGGAGGGGGCCTGACTTTGGAACGCCTGTCCCAAGTTAAACAAATGATAAACGACCTACAGGAGTTTGTTGCAACATGGGATCCTTACATGGAATGCTCCTTGAGGTTTTCCAATATTCTTGATACAGCATTGGAGACCTATAATCAAGCCCTCACCACCATGAAGAAGCAACGGCAGCAGCTGCCAATCACAATGCTCATCACATGTATGAAGAAGGACCCTCCAAAGCCTCCCGAATCGCCTGAGTCAGTGCTTCCCAAAGCGCCTCCTGAAGGTGAAGAGGCGCCCTCAGAGGATATGTAACTCCTCTGCTTAGCTGTGCATGCATAGCCAAAACAAAAGAAGCTTAAGACGCTTAGTCATCCAAAGATGGCGGTGTATCCTTTCTCTTGTACTGAACCTTCTCATTAAACTTTTTCCATGGTTCCACTGACCAACAACGACAAACTGAACATGGATTAGTAACTGTACATACGTTTTCTCTGTACCTACTGCATGTTTAATGGGGATCCGTAGACACCAAAGTTAAAAATCTCGAACAAGGAAATCCACTCACTCCATGGCATTTCCTTTGTTTCTTGCGGGATCCCGAAGGAAATTTTCATTGGGGAGGCAAAATTCTCCCTGATCTCTCAACTTATACAAACCTACAAGATCACACACACTGAGCACACCCAGAGTAAAGATAGAAAAGAAACGATAGGAAAACAGGCAAACTAAACCAGCTCTAAAGAGATGGAGAGTAATCACGTTCTCTCTTAAAGGTGGTAAGGAAGTAACTGACGTGTTAACGGGATGCTCAAGGCATTGTGGGAGCTCCAAAATACCCTGTGATCAAGTACAGAAGCCAATAGTCCCTGGATCACACAAGTTTCTCACTAATTTTACCGGATTTCCAGCTGGTGGTAGAAGATTATCCTAATGTTTAGACCGAAGGTTTGTTTTGTACATGTACAATTTATGTTATAACACCATCAACTGATTTTTGGGTATCTCACTTCAACTGCCTCATGATGGATGCATCCACTTCCTTCATCGTGAAAAATCTTGCTTTGTAAATTTCACATTCAAAACTTTTAAAAGTTAGAAGAGCATATTACTATCAAATATTTTGTGAACAAGAAAATTCTTTTCATTATTTTTGTTTCCAAAGAAGCCTGATCTCCTATATAATAAAACCAAGAAAGTATGCAACCAAATATGACAAAGTTGGATTTCATGGAAAATTATTTGAAAAGAAAATTTATCCTTCACGAGCCTAAGACTAATGTCTAAAACTGTCAAATACAAACATACATCCATAACAGTATGTATTGAAATAGAAAGATGCAAAAGTATTCAAGGAAATAGGGAGGGAAGCTGCTACATGTGGGGATATACAGTGACTGAATCCTACATAACTGACATTCACTGCAGTACTGAATTTCATATGGGTTCTGAACAAGCTTGAGATTTACCTAATGTTTCTGCAAATACCTGTATAACATGCACTTTGAAAGATCAGATTTTTCATTGGATAACTTTCATACCTCTACAAAACAAAACAAAAAATTAAAATAAGAGATTAGAAACATGTGATACTACATGTGTGGGTAGTCCAGAATACAAACCTTTAAATCCCTATGAATTATCTTCTTGGAGTGTATATACTGCACTGCTTCTAATATCTGTTTGAAAACTTCTATGCATACTTCCAAGTCAACAGAATCAAGTGGGTTACCCGTAACTTCTTCAGCATTGCGTCTTGAGATCCAGTTTGCTAATGTATCACCACACAGTCCCATTTGAATGAAAAGTGCCACATGAGTCTCCCTAGCATGTTTTCTATGTAATACAAGGGAATTTTTAAATTGAGATGTGATGCCAGAAGAGACTGAAGTGGAAAAACTCTCATCATACACATCTTTTCCTTTGTCATTAGCCATTGAGACATTAAACGAAAACCCATTAGTATTTACACTGGTGCTGGGATCAGAGTTGAAATCATTCACTGAATTTTTTGAATGAAAGAAAAATGAAGATTTCTTCTCACTAACAGATTTGAAAGAGTTTTCGATCTTGATACTATAATTATCTAATATTTCTTCTTTCTTCTGCATAACTGTACATTTACTTTCATAAAATGTATACTCTGGAATATCAGTGCTCTCTCCTGCCTTAGTAATTAAACTGGGCAAACTATCTTTTTCTTTATAAGATGTGTTTAGTTTTGGACTGGAAGTATCTTCAAATACAATGCCACCTGACGACTCTTCAATTTCTTGATGTTCAGAACTACTGAAAGTCAGATGAAAATTATTGTTAATGATGAAAGGCAGAAGAAAACTATTGTTAATGATAAAGCTAATAAAAACATGAAGCAAAATATTGTTAGAATCCTTCATGCAAACACAATTTACCCAACAATAGTAAAGTTACAGAAGAACATAATGGAAACGATGAAGGTAAGAGCATCATGCACTTATTAATCTAGATATAGACAGGATAGACTACGTATTCTTTCCTATACTTGTTAATATAGTACACTAACTGAACCTTACAATAATACTTTTAGTTTAATCAATTTTAAAAGGTGCAATACCCAATAGTTATAATGAAAGGATGTCACCCACCGAGCTTTTTTTGAACAGGTTGTAATGGTCATGTACTTGTAGCCAAGCTAGTGCATTTCAATTAAGTGTGCATTCCACTTTTCTCACAGATATACAAGGCTAGCATCATATAGTTTTCCATAGTTATTTTCTATGAGGAAGACTGAAAGATTACCTAATCAACTGCAACCTGCGTAATCTGCTTTTTGCCTGTGGGGTCAGCAAACACCCTCTACCACAAACACAGCCCTTGCAGGCATAAAGATAATTTGGGTGGTAGTTGGACATGAATGAAGTATGCAATTCGACACGCTCTTGGCGGTGATGTGAATGGGTTTAAACTAGCCTATTGAGTTCATGGATTCAATAAGTGTGTGAGGGGGAAGAAAATGCATCTTCCCTATAGAACTTCATAGTGTTTTCCCCACCCCCCTAAGCAGACTTCACTTGTTGGACAACCCTTTGGTGGGTGGAGGGATATGACAATTGGTACCTCAACCAATTGGAGTGATGATGTGTCCCAAAAGGGAATTGCTTTTTGCAGTGTCACAAGCAGTGGAAATCTTTTCCTTGCGAAACAGCAATATCTCCAATGGGTTGAGGTGGCAATAGAGAGTGATCCTTGACTTGTCAAATCTCAACAAGCTCAATGTGTCCCCAGTACGTAGAGATAACAACTATTGCCCAACCATGTTTGTTCATTCTTCATGGGATCTGGACTATCTCTATCAATATTAAAGATGAATACTGGCAGATCCCAACTGACTTTCCCTTCTGACCCTTCCTAGGGTTCAGGAAAAGCAGACACATGCACAAGCAAGGTCACACCCATTGGCTTAAATATAAATCTAAAGATCTTAAAAAAATTGGTGATGATAGTTGTCTGAGAACTCAGACAATATGGAGTTCAACTGGTGACCTACCTAAACAATTGGCTAGTCTGGAGAACCAGCAAAGAGGAGTGCTATGAAAATATTGAGAATGTCCTGGATGAGAGAATGAGAAAATTGGCTAAAATTGATGTTATCAGCGAGGCTTCATGCCAAAAACACGGACAAAATAGCCTCAATAATGATGCTAATACAAAAATATTGTGTGACAAGGAAGACCTTACCCTACATATCTGTGAACCTTGAGAAGGCATTTGACAAGAGCAACAAGAGAAGCAATTAGTGAGTCATTAGAAAAATTGAGGGTGCTGGAAAAACTCATGGAGAGATGATGATAATGTAACATAAAATATCTATGGTGAAGATTCAATGTCAGACAAGTAGGGAAAGATATCATCACAAGTTCTTTGTGATTATATATATCAGTTTTACAAGTAAGAGTTGTTTAATTTTTATTTCTATTTTCTGTATTGGTGAAATGTGGTCGATGTTCAATATATGGGAGACGTGTTTGATTTTAGAAAATGTCTTGATGTATTTAAGTTGTAGTGTGACATCATAGAAGACAAGATGGTGGCGGCGTGTGGTGGAAAGGTAAATAATAACAGAGCATGCAGTAGAGGACACATGGAACTGGTGTTTGGTAGGGTAGGAGAGATCTCTCTGTCTTATAGAAGTTTGTGGGTTGTAAGTTATATTGTGGTATTGTTCAAAGTCGTAAGCTGGAGTATACCAAGACTGAAGGACGTGAACAGTGGATAGATTGCACATTTGTGTCACAAAGTAAAGATTAAGCTACAAAAATATTCAAACTACTATTAGCAGTAGTGTGGGCGATTAAAGATGGTTGGATCAGATAGTGAACAAAGGGAGATAGACGGAGAAGGGATTGTCTGAGATTTAGTGGGTTACAAGATGAGTTCAAAGCATGGAGAGGACAAGTTGAAGATTGGCTAGTGGTCTGTGGAGAAGAAGTAAAATATACGGGGATAGAGATAAGAATGTGCTTAAAAGCGAAAGCCCTAGATGTAGCCGAAGGAATAGATACAGATGAACTTAAGGGTCCAGAGCGTTCAAAGATAATCCTATCCAAACTTGATGAAGTTTATCTAAAATGACACGCTAATGGAGAATTTCAGAAAAATGAAAAATAATTTTAAAATAGGAGGAGAATCTAGTGAAAAGATGAGAGCCTTTTTATTTGATACATAAAGGCAGAATTGGAGTGTAACAGAACAATAGGGAAAAGCATGATTGAGGGAGAAGCTAAGGGTTTTCATGTATTGGAACAAGCAAATCTCAGAAAATCTAAAACAAATGGTATTAGCAGCTTGTGGTCAAGGAAAGTTAGAATACAAAACAGTGTCACAAATAATGAAAAGAATATTTGAGGGATTACGGAATAAAGAGGAACGGGAATGGTGGGGGGTCAGAAGGCAATGCGAATTCTGGGAGAGAGGAAAAACCAGAGATAACGGGGAAAATGGAACTGAGATAAGGGTGGAAGAAATCCTATAAACAAAGAAGAGAAAGTAACATTATGTGCAATATGCAAATTGGAATGGCACTGGGATATGGATTGTTCTCAGAACTTTCAAAATACATAGGAAGAAAGCAGAAACAAAGCAAGAAGAAAATATGCAGAAAACAGAAACTGGGCCAGAAGAAGAAGTTTATGTAGGAGAAGTTAGTAAAATAGACGAAGAATCTTGGGAAGTGGTTGATGATATAATTTTAGACACAGGATGTGTCTAAAATTGTATCATCGACAATGCACACATTGTCGTGGGTTTGAGTCAGGAAGAGTTGAGAATAATATACCAGGACAAAGTCTAATAACGTATTTAATTTTGGTGAGTCAAAAGGAGTACGTAATGGAAATACTAGTGATATTAAAAAATAAGAAGTTTTATTTGAAGACAGAAATTCTGCAGGGTGATATACCGCGGCTAATAGGTAAGAAAACCATGAGCAAAATGGGTACAACTATAAATTTGAAAGAAAATTGTGTTATAATAGAAGTATTAGGGGAAATGAAGGTAAAGTTGCGAGAAGACAAACAGGGTCATTTAAGATTATTCAGTAACAGGACCAATGGCTTTATGTGGCTTCCAACCACATCAAGTGTGAACTTCTATGACCCCTCAATGAAAAGGCCGAGAATCGAAATTGCGACCACCGAGGTGGCAAGCCATGATCAAACTGATTATGTCATTGAAGCGCTGGAGGAGGAAGGTAGAAGAATTATTATTGGAGGGTTGGAAGGGAAAGAGTCTGAGGGAAATCAATGGCACAATGATGACATTACATCTACAGTTTGGTCACAGAAGGCAAGATAAAATATGGAAGCTAACAGAGGGAGCACAATGGAGTGATGGTTTGATAGAGAGAGAAAAGGAGGAAATAAAAAGGTTACCATCGGACTTGATTGGAAATTGTGAGGTATGTAAAAGATGCAAAACAAACCCAGTTAAACCAGTAGTAGGATTTTTCTGGGAGAAAAACTTTTAATGAAGTTGTAACAATGGATGTGGGAGATAGAGAAAAACTTTTAATGAAGTTGTAACATTGGATGTGGGAGATAGAAGAGATAGTTGTTGGTAATGATAGATATGGCAATGAGGTAAATATTACAGCAATAAGGGAAAAAATGGAATCTGGGGAAATAAAGGAGGTGAGATGGATAAAAGGAAAGGATCAAATAGCTGATGTATTAACTACAGCAGGAGTTGCAGGATATAGATAATGTAGAGTAAAGAGGGTGGGGAATAAAGGAAATTAGAGGGGATTGGGTTAGGAAGCAGTTGGAGAGGAGAGAAAAAAAAGAGATAAGTGATTATAGTTATTCTAATTTTATTTTCTGTATTGGTGAAATTTAGTCGATGTTCAATGTATGGGAAACGTGTTTGATTTTTGAAATGTCTTGATGTATTTAAGCTGTGTTATGACATCATAGGATGTGACATTATAGAAGACGAGATGGCGGCGGTGTGTAGTGGAAAGGTAAACAATAACAGCGCGTGCAGTAGAAGACATGCGGAACTGGTGTTTGGTAGTGTAGGAGATGGGACCATAGCAGGTGATCAGGTGGTAGATTGCACATTTGTGTCACAAAGGAAAGATTAGGCTAGGAAAATATTCAACTTTGCTGTTATCAGGATAAATGGAGGAAGCTACATGAATAAGTTAACTAGTTTAAAATGGGTAATCCCTGGGAATGGCTGTATAAAGACACCTTAGTGTTAGATTTCCAAAGCCAAAAGTATTTAAGAACAAATGGGGAATACAAGGAGTGAAGAATTAGTATGTTGTGGCATAAATGCAGATCTTTATAACAAGTAAACATTTTTTAACTTGGGAACACACTGAGAATGTGCAGCAGGTAGCAAAATGGCAATACAAACCTAACAATGTAGATGAACTAGAAGAGGTTATAGGAAACACAGCGGACATGGGAATGGTGAATAAAAATTGAGACTGAAAGAT
>NC_087207.1:62156398-62186472 GCF_015104395.2 Macrobrachium nipponense
GATTAAGAGAGGAATGACAACGAAAACAGTAGCGCTCTTACCCCTACCCTCCAAAGAGTTGGGGTAACTATTGGGAGCGTTTGTTAACGATTGTTTGAATTTTAATGTGTTGAACCTGGGCCAAGTAGCCTTAGATAAAGCAAGTGATGGAGGGTAAGTATACCTAAAAAACTTATTTTATATATAACTCATTACATTATTAATTTATAATTTATCTGTTTTTCTAATAACTGATCTCCTCTGTATTTCCCTTTACTATCTGTACTTTTTTTGAATGAATACCATATTCTTTGTATGCTTGAATTTCAAGTCAATGGCCCCTGTGGGCTTGTTTCATATGATAGGGTTCATCTGAAAAGTAATAATGATGATGATAATTTTTTCAGAAGCTCTTTGTATACATATGAGTGCCTACCTTTGCATCTGTTTGTATGTTTTTTTTTTCTGTCTTTTGATGGGCTTGTTGGAGACCTAGGTATTAGGGATTTCTTTTGACACATTTGACCTGCCTCTGGAAAGGTGGCTTCCTCTGTAAGGTTTCTCCAATTGAGCAGTAATTACCAGGAAGGCTCCCAATATGTCCAGGTAAAAATGTTTGAAGTTTCTTTTAAGAAACATGAAGTTTGCTTGGCTTAGTAGATGTTGTTTTAGCTGCACGAACCCAGTGTCCTTCTCTCAGTGTGGGGATCCCAGATAATGAAGATTTTTTCACTAAAATTTATCTGGATACTTACCTATTGTTAAAATACAAAGCCTCCTAGCTCCCACATCATTGTGGCTGTCAAGAATAATTCTGAATAGAATGAAAAAACAAAAAATTTGACACTCAACTGGTGTAGTATCAGTGAACTAGACGTCCATCCGGGTCAGCCAATCATTCTTTTTCCTCTGAATGATCATAAAAAATTTGACTCAGTTCTTGTAGACTACCTGCCCACATCAGCCAGGATTTTCCTCGGTGGATATAAAACTAGGTAGTTGGTGGAAGAAATTGCTATTGTTTAAGACAAGGCTACTATGTCTTGTATCCTATGCGTAAATGAATAATTGCATACCAAAAAACTTTCTCAAAAAATTAAATATATACTGTATATGATTACATAACTTACTGTATGATATATATGTAAATCACTACATTGGTTAGTTTAAGGAAAGATGGAATATCTGTATGTAATTACAAAATGGCCATGTTACATGAAGTAATTTCTCGTTGAATGTAAGGTATTTACAGAGAAAAATCAAATTCCTACTTTCTTAGTTTTAGTAATACCATAATATTTTTTCTCCTTTGCCATTTTTCCCAAAAGTTGTTATGATGAAGAATAATTTATATCTCAGTGATGAGTGGACTGAAATGCTATGAAAACCTAATTTTGTCATTTAGCTATCTGGTAAAATTGAAATTGTAAGGCAAAAAAACTGTTCTTGGCTGTAACTAGTTTTTTATAAATTGTTGGATTAAGAAAAAATAATTTATTCAAAATTACCTGAACTTATAGCTCAGTTTCTTTGTTGTGTGTCTACAGATATAAATTATATGTTAGTTGAAAAATATCCTGTAAAAAAATTGAAGCAAATCCTTTTTGGTCAAAGCTCAAAATTTGGATTTATCTCAGATGGCTATGGAAATTTTTTATTTGGTGGTGTATAAATGACAGTAGGCAAAATAATTTTAATATATGCACACATGACACTGAATATAAGTAAAATTATAAAATGGAAGCCAGTTAATACACACAACTGTTTTTCAGTTTTGAAAAAAAATTATTTTCCTTTATATCTTTGGTCCAATTTGCATTTTTGGATAAAATGCTTCAGTGAGATTGCAGATTTAATAAATTATACTAAATTTCCAAATGTCAAATTTTCTATCCAAAGTATTTGAGATGTATTGAGTTTTTAAATTTTAAGTTTAAGTTTGTTTTATAACCCTCTCATTTTGACAAAGTCTGTTGTATTTTTTTTTAAAAAACATCTGACATCCATTTTTTTCCTCCATTTCAGCTTTAGGCAAAGGAATCCAACATTGGAACAGTTTTCCTCTACATACCACTTCATTCTTTACCTGGACTAGAGGATTTTCGAAATGGCTACCTAAAAAAATTTGAATTTCTTTTTGAAGAAATCCGAAGTCAGGTTCACACTTCAAATGCCAGTTTCATTGCAGACCCGTAAGTATTAAAAATTGACATTAAAAAATGAATACAAAATCTCGATATTTTTGGTATACTATATCAATAATTATTAGGTATTTGATTCATAACCACCATATCCTGGTATATTCTTGAATAATCAGGAAAATTTTACTTAGTAATCCTGCTTTTTACTTGGTACAAAGGGTAAATGAAATACTACCTGTAGGTAGAATGTTTTCAGGAAGATTTTTGGTCAACACTGGTCCTTTACAATGACACTTAAAGAACAGGCTGATGAGAAATTTACCATCCCTTCTCCTTTTGCACATTTGTCCTTAAACAATGTCATTATCTAAGCACTTGCCCTTTTTCAGTGGATTTTCAATATTCTACCCCATAGTCACAGATACAGCCAAAGGCTGTCTCTGTCACACTTCCCCATAGGAGGTATTGTCATCAGTGCACCTTATGTTGTGCACTGTAGGCATTACTTGAGGTTCTTTGTAGTGTCCATTTGGCCCATGGCTGTAACTCTTTTCATTCCGTTTACTATACCTCCATTCATATTATTGTTCTTCTTTCTGTCCACCCTCTCCTGACAGTTGTTTCATAGTGCACTATAAGATTTTCCTCAAGTTACACCTTTTAATGTCATTTTACTCTCAATTTCCTTATCAGCAGTGAATGACCTTTTAGGTGCCAGTCCTTGGCCTTTTACTGAAATTGAGTTAATGTGTATGACACAGTTTACCAGCATTTAAAGTTATATGTACACTGTTTGCCATTTATACGTTCTTGAATAAGTTATAATGTGGTGCATGCTGGTAAATATTGTGGTAAAAATTTAGATTTTTGTTACATAACAGGGATTTTGTAGATTTTGCACATACAAGTTCTTGCGCTCTTCTGCTAAGTTATCCTTATTGGATGGTCTAAGTATATATTATGCTCACAACCAGACTGGGGCAAACTTTAATATTTTTCAATTTAAGAAAAACTTGCATCAATGGAAAGGGGAAGAATGCAAATGCACTTTTTTTTAGAAAAAAATATTTTAATTTTCCCTACTTCCTCGGGACGTTGAAATTGACTATTGACAACCCAGTGTCAGACCTTTTTTACAAGACGATCGTAGATTTTACAAAGTTATAATGTTTTTCTAATTTTTTTTAATTATGATTCCAGCTCACACAACATCATAACAGATAAGAACTAAAATCAAAAACTAATTCTGAGTATATTTTGTTGGAAAATATTTAAAGAGATGTCGCAGACTCATGTATTTGTGGATTTCTCTATGGGCCTTATATACCATTATTCCACAGGAATTCACATATTGCTGTATTTTTCTATAAGAAATATCCACAAAATTACTGAATATTCATGATTAAATGCCCTTTTTGTTATAAAACTATTAAAAAACAGTTATAAGCATTTTTAGTGTTTTTTTTTTTTTTTTTTTTTTTTTTTTTTTTTTTAGTTTGAACTAAGAAAATAGGCAGTTTTAAGCATTTTTATAGGGGTTTTTAAGTATTCACGAGGATTCTAGCTATTCACCGGGGTCTGGTACGCATCTCCCGTGAATATGGGATATTCCACTGTAAAGATTTTTCTAATATTTCTTTGCACTCTTCTTTGTAAAACATTACTTTACAGTCAACCCTTGTTGAACCGGACCCTATTAATCCAGATACCAGATAAGGATGGACACTGAAGAGAGTTGTCCTTTTTAATCAAAATAGTACTGATGTTCGTCCTCAATTTACGATACTGTTCCTCTGCTCATCGCGTACCGTTTTCCTTTTTATTGACCAAAGGTAAACAAATTTTTCATATATCTTTTTATATGCAGTTCTGTAATTATACTGTACAAATTAAACTTAAATGCCTATAAACTTTAACTGATTTAACTTGCACGCAGTACGACAGTCATTACAACTGATTAACTTGCACGCAGTATGTACGGTCATTACAACATTACGGTAGCCAGCTACAGTATACCTGGGTTACGAATTTAATCCGTTCCAGAACCTGCTTCGTAACCTAAAAATTCGTAACCTAAATGGATTTTCCATAAGAATGTTATAAAAAGCAAATAATGCGTTCCACCCGACCATGAATGACCATTTCAATTCATATTTTTTCCATTTATTTTTGTTCACTAAGGTTGAAATTCAGTGTAGGAATTACATAAAATTATAAAATTGAAGAATGAAATTAAATATAAACACTAGATTTAATATGCATGCACAGTAAAACCTGAACTTTACCTTTGTTGAGTGTGGCTGCTGGCTTGACGAGACGGAGAGGGAAGGGTGAGGAGGAGAGGGTTAGAGCTTTGGGGGGGAAATCTCCACCCTCCGTGAACACTTCTGGAAGACTTTCTGGTTCTTTTCTCTAGAGAGCACCGTTCACTACGATCACTAATTTTACGCTTACGCGACACTGTATCGTCTTTCACAATTTTGAAAAAATATTTTTCTATGGAGGCTTGCTTTTGCCTGTTCTTTAAAATTTTATAGAAATGACCCGCCCCCCCCATTATCGATGAACAAATTTGTTGCACGCCTGACGCAGCCTTATTCGGGTGATTTTTCTTTTTCCGATAAAACTTTTCACAATTCCCAGGTGTTTCAAAAAATCCTTGATCTCGCTCGAAGGAAGCGACTGTGCAGCGTTTTTCCCCCTCCTCTTCGATGAGATCTCCTCCGTTACCTGTCTCTGTTGCTCCTTGTGTAGCTCCAACAGCTCGTCGGTCGTCAGCTGCTGGCCCATGCTCAGTCAGGAGGTCCTCGATGTCGTCCGTGTCAACCTCCAGCCCCAAGGACTTGCCCAAGGATACATCTCCTCTTCAATTGGCCCCTCCTCGACGGGTTCGAACCCCTCAAAATCTCGTTCAGCAACGCAGTCGGGCCACAGTTTCTTCCATGCAGAATTGAGGGTTCTCCTGTGATTCCCTGCCAGGCTTTGTCAATCAGGTTGAGGCAGTTGTAAACAGAGTAGTATCCTTCCAAACTCTCTGAGGGTAAGGTTGGTGCCTTCTGTCATCTCAAAGCAGCGCTGGAACATAGCCTTTGTATACAATTTCTTGAAATTGGTCGATAACTTGCTGGTCCATGGGCTGGGAGTATTGAGGTGTTGGCGGGCAAGAACTTGACTTTAATGAACTTGAATTCTTCCAGTAAGTCCTCTTCAACAGATGGAGGATGGGCATGGAGCATTGTCCATCACCAAGTAAGGCTTTGAATGGGAGGTCCGTCTCCCGGAGATACTTCTTCACCTCGGGACCAAAAACCTCGTTCATCCACTCGACGAACAAGATGCTTCGTCACCCAAGCCTTGGTATTAGACCGCCACATAACGTGCAACAGCTTCTTCTGCACGTTGTTTTTCTTAAGGCGCGTGGATTCTCCGAGTGATACACGAGGAGAGGCTTAACCTTGCAATCCCCGCTTGCATTGGCACAAAAACAGTAGGGTTAGACGGTCTTTCATGGGCCTTGTGAACGGGAAGTGCCTTCTCTTCTGCCGTAATGAACGTCCTCCATGGGCATCTTCTTCCAGAATAACCCTGTCTCGTCGCAATTGAAGACGTTGTTGGGGGAGGTATTTCTCGGAATCCACGACCTTTTAAACTTTTACGTAAGCCTCTGCCGCCTTCGTATCTGAGCTTGCAGCCTCACCATGGCGAACAACACTGTGGATGCCAGTCCTTCTCTTAAAATTCTCGAACCAGCCACGGCTCGCCTTAAAAAAAAACTGTGTTTTTCACTGTCCGCTGATGTGCCTGGCTCATTTTTACTCAAATCTTCGTAGATCTTACGAGCCTTTTCGCAAATGATGCTCTCACTTACGGAATCTCCTGCCAGCTGCTTCTCGTTTATCCAAACCATGAGCAAATTTTCTACATCGTCGAGAATATAAGGCCGTTGTTTCATCAATACTGTGACACCTTTTGATGCTTTACTGGCTTTAATTTCTTCCTTTTTTCTTCAAAATAGTGCAGATCGTTGATTGCGACCGCTTGAAGAATGCTGCAATGTCTTTCACACGCGCGCTCGCCTTTATCATGCATTTGGATAATTTCCTTCTTCATTTTGACTGTAATCATCTCCTTCTTTCTTATGCTTTCCTTCTTGCTGCTTGCCTTCGTCATCTTGGGAGCCATTGTCTTTAGTATTTGGGTAATAGTAATGTATAAGCACTATCACGGAAACACAACACGTGCGCAAATCACTAAGCAAATATGAGAGCGTATCATGGACAGATGCGTTCAATCTTACCGCCAGCGAGATAGTGAAAGAGTTATGGTTTAAAAAGGGTCAAGGGATGCGTGGGAGGAAGTCATGTGACCCTCGTTAAGTTTTGGCCGAAAAAAATGCGTTCGCAGATCCCACGCTCGTCCAATGTAAACAAGCAGGCGGCCTCCCATGATGGAAATTCGTGCATTCGTATTCCAAGTGAAATTCATATTCCGAATGAGGGCGTCACTTCGTAAGTTGAAAAAAATTCGTATTTACTAATCGGTTCGTAACCCCCCAAGTATTACTGTATTTTACCTATGCTGCCTGACTAGTAGCTACAGTACGATGCTTTGTATGTTTTTAGTAAAGAAAGATATGCCGAAGGTAAAATTTATGAAGATGAAAGCGGAGTTACTGAACAATACTTGTCTTTACGTAGCAAATGAGAGAAGTTGCCAGTTCCACTTTGCTGTGCAATTCTATCATCTTTATATCATCTTCATATTTCAACAATTTTGAATGAAGGAATTCATTCTATTCATTATAAAATCAGTAAAATATTAATATACGCTATTAAAACTATGTACATGGCAGTCCCCGCTTATGACGGGTTTTCTGTTCTTGAGACCGCTGCTAAGCCGAAAATCGTTGTAAGCCGGAAAATCGTCAAAAATCCTAAGAAAACTTTACTTTTAATGCTTTGGGGGTAATAAAAACTGTGTAAACTGCCTTTTTATTGCATTTTTCATAAAACAAACTTCAAATATTGATTATTTTGCATTTTTGGAGTCTATGTGTTCCACCAGATTGGCATCGTAGGCCTGGAAATAATTTCTGTTGAATATATTGAAAAGCGTAACCTTGGAACGCCGTAAGCCGAACCCGTCATAATCTGGGACTGCCTGTATTGTATTTAAAAAAACATGCACTTACAGACAGAATGCTACAACTAAACTCATTTGGTTGGCGGGTTGCCATGTGATGATCTGGTAGCCGTGACAACTTTCTACTTTTGTTGTATTTACATTTAGACATTTTAATTACAAAATACAACTACAAACTGTTGATGGCATTAGTAACATAAAGAACAACCTCTCAAGATTGCTGTGAACTGTATTTTGTAGTCTTACTTATCATTAAATTTCTCAAATTGAATTACAGTTATTTGGTTTTGTGTATAGTTTTGCATTTTACAGAATGTTTTTGTTGAAAACAAATGTGTTACCGAACATTTGGTCTTGATTGCCCCACTTTTTTATTTTTATTGATGGAACGGCTGCTTCTTGTCTGGATATAAAAGACAAAGAAATCGCTGGCGATACGATAACGGAGACGGCAATCTCCCACAAGGCCAGTGCTATTTTCGGTGATTTGATTGCGCAGGCGGAAGACGACGGAGGGAAGGACTCACAAACGCAAACCCCATAGTTCAAGGCTTCGCAATGCTGGTTCGAGAAATTTTGTAAACGGACTGGCATCCATTCGGTGGTGCGGCATGGGGAGGCTGCCAGCTCAGACACGAAAGCAGCCGAAGCATTTAAAAAGACGTTCGAGCGAGAATGATGACCAAGGAAGGGCTACAGTTCTCAGCAAGTCTTCAACTGTGATGAGACTGGCCTTTTTTTGGAAAAAAAAATGCCTCGTCGGACGTACATCACGGAGGAAGAGAAGAAGCTACCCGGGCATAAGCCTATGAAAGACAGTCTTACGCTCGCACTTTGTTCAAGCGCCAGTGGGGTATTTGCAAGGTGAAGCCCCATACATGGTGTATCATTCGAGATCCTCGAGCCTTCAAGGCCCACCCAAAGTCGCTTTAACGGAGAAGCTTCTTTGTGATGTGGAGGGCTAGTGCAAAAGCCTAGGTAACGAGTCTTGTTCACAGAGTGGGTAAATCTGTGTTTCGGCCCGACAGTGAAGAAATTTTTGGAAGAAGAGCCTCGCCTGAAATGTCTGCTGGTGTTGGACAATGCCCCTCCCCACCCTACCTGGCCTCGAGAAAGATATCCTCGCGGAGTATTCCTTCATCAAGATTCTTTTTCTTCCGCCCACACCACCCCTCTCCTCCAGCCCATGGACCAGCAAGTGATATCGAACTTTAAGAAGCTGTACACGAAACATCTTTTCAAGAGATGTTTCAACAACACCGATACCACAAACCTCACCTTGCATGAATTTTGGAAGGAGCATTTCGACATCGTCATTTGCATCCGACTCATCGACCAGCTTGGCAGGAGGTTTCGAGGCGAACCTTGAATTCCTCGTGGAGGAAACTCTGGCCTGATGCCGTATCCTCCGCCGAGACTTCGAGGGATTCGACGTAAGCGAAGCTGGTGCTGCAGATTCAGAAACAGTTGACGATCCCAAAATTGTTTCCCAACCAGATCTTGACAAGATCGTTGCACTCAGGCAAGTCCATGGGGCTGGGTCGTCGACGAGGACGACATCAACGGCCTTCTCCAGGAGCACTAAGAGGAGCTTACGACGGATGACCTGAAGGAGTTGGAGGCCATGCAACATAACGTCGTTCAAGAGGAGTTCTCTAGGAGCGGCGAGGAAGAGGAGGAGGACCCTTTGACAACAGCAGAAATTAAGGATGTTCTAGCCGCTTTTCATAAAGTGCAATCGTTTATAGAAAAAAAAAGACACCCCGAAAAGGCTCACACAGGTCGTATGCGTTGCGCAGTTCGATGACGTTTGCCCGATCATTTCAGGAACATTGTGAAAAGTAGGCAGAAGCAATCTTCCTTGGATCGTTATTTTTTAAAGAGGCCATTTAGCATTAAGCAGGAGTAAGCAAAAAGGAAGAACCAAGTGATAAAAAACAGAAAATTGAAAGTGGTAATGAAGTTGAAAGTTCTGAAAAAAAAAAAAACTACGTAAATAAAAAAAAGTGAAAAAGAAGTTAATAAAAAAAGATTTTTTATTTTTTTTTTTTTTTTTTTTTTTTTTTTTTTTTTTTTTTTTTTCTAGATTTTTGTAAAGTTAAGTGTTACAGTTTGTTAATGTGTTTCGTAAATTTTAGTTTAGTTTTCCTTACATTTTTTTATGTGTTTCATAAAGTTAAGTGTACGTACGAAACGTACGTATCTGCCGTTTGGTCCTCCTCCTCCTCTGCCGCCACTTTCAGAGATAGCCTCACTCGAAAGGTAAGCTTCCACATTTTACGTACACTATTTCTTGTATACCCATGTACACTAACTAACACTTTACAGGTTAATTTGCATTACGTTATTAAGTTAGGTATTGAATGGTCCCAATTTGATGTAGTATTTCATTGTTTATTTATAGGTCCGATTTAGCTTATTATAAAATTTACTGGGGTGTTTTTGGGAGGGCTTGGAATGGATTAGCCATTGTTTTTACATATAAAATGTGGTCCAAGATACGAAAACCTCATGATACGAAGGGCGCCTTGGAACGGATTAATTTCGTATCTCGAGGTACTACTGTAAATATTGCATTTTATGGTTCAGAAATACATATGTGCGTAATGTATGACTTAGTTACGTACATGAAAATAATCCAGTCCCCCCCCCCCCCCCCACAAGTATTCAATCATGCATATTTTCTTTCATGCAGTTGTTACTATTAAAGTTATCCATTTTTCTTTTTACGATGGGAAACAATTTTGTAAAATTACGAGAGGGAAAAAAGGGAAAAAAACAAAATATATGAACATGACAAATTTTTTCCAGTAGTACAATATACATAAATAGGGTACTCACCAGTAATGAATGTTAATTTAGATTAAAAATGATGATGATGAATTAGTCGTGCAGTCCGATGAATAACGATGAATTATGACTGCACAGGTAAGCATAGGAGTTACATCTCCTCTGAGGGTGCCTCTTCACCTTCAGGAGGCACTTCTTCAGATGATTCAAGAGGCACTACTTCAGTCGATTCAAGAGGTTTTGGAGGGTCCTTCTTCGTTACATGGGATGTTTCATGGGGATTGGCAGCTGCTGTCATTGCTTCTTCATGGTGGTGAGGGCTTGATTATAGGGCTCTAATGCCGTCTCAGGAATGTTGGGAAACTTTAGGGAGCGTTCCAGTAAGGATCTCATGTTGAAACAAACTCCTGAACATCATTTATCATTTTAATAAGTTGGTTCAGGCATTCTAAGTCAGGCCCTCCTGCTCCTGCTCTTCTCCTGAACCTGGAGTCTTCCTCACTGGCAGACTTCGTTAGATATTCCAAATCCTGGTCTGTCAGGGGGCCAGAGTGGGGCTTCAGTGAGGGTGCCGACTTCATCCTCGGTGATATCGTCATAGCCTTCCTCACCAAGAATTCTCCCCACCTGGATCGCCTTATTAATGGCTGAATGCTGGATTTCGTCAGGAGAGAAACTCGTATAGTTATGAACACAGTCCGGCCACAACTTACTTCAGCATGCATTCAGGGTCTCCTTTTACTTAGTCCTTTAGTGACCGGAGTCGATGACAGACAGACACGTAACAGTTGTGAATTACGCCAATAGGCTTTCAGTGAAATTCACTGTCACGGTCCATTGCATCAACAACGTGCTGGAGGGAGTTCCCGGTACAGAGTACAGATCATACCCTGGTCCATAGGCTGGAGGAGAGAGGTGGTGTTGGGAGGGAGGAACTTGAGCTGGACTCCCTTATAATAAAGATCGAGAGGGTGGCCACCAGCATTGTTCATTATTAGCAACACCTTGAACTCCATGTCCAAATTGGCCAGATGTTGCTTAACTTGAAGAATTAAGCTTTGCTGGAACCAGTACCCCGTAAGGACTTTTGGTTGTCAGGCTTTGGATTGTGCATCCAGAACATAGGCAGCAAGGCCATGTTTTTATTTTTGATTGCCCTGGGATTTACTGCCTTGTAAATGAGGCCAGGTTTTTGAGCATAAAACCAGCTGCATTCCCACACATCAGGAGGATACCCTGTCCTTTTGTGCCATGAATCTGGAGGCTTTAGCTTCTTCCTTTGTTAAATATGTCTGGGACGATATCTTTTTCTAACAGAACAGGCCAGCTTCATCATATTGAAGACCTGTTTCTGGGTGGTATCCTTTCTCCTGAAGAATCTTCTTGAAGGTCTTGGGATATTTCATGGCTGCCTCTGTCCAGGCTGATGCTGCTTCCCCGTCCCCGTGTAGGTCGAACTTTTTCTGGAACCAGTGGGGACCATCCTTTGGTCACCTGCAAAACCTTGGGGAGCTGAGGATGGTCCCCAGTTGTGGCTCATCTTCATCGCCTTCCTTTGCCTTTAGATCGTCGCCTCCTCCTTCCTCTACGTTGCCACCTTCCATAGCCCCACTCTCGGGCAGACCTCTGCTCATGCGAGTGTATTCCCCAGATTCTCCGAAGTTCTTAGCTCCGGGAGGAAGTGCAGAAAATGTTGGACAAGTGTGCAATGGAGGAAGTGGTGCGTCCATCTCTGGGGTTTTACAGTCATATCTTCTTGATGCCAAAGGCATCAGGGGGTTGGAGACCTGTTGATCGACTTATCCACCTTGAATTATTTCGTTAGGAAGACGAGGTTCAAGATGGAGACCCCGCGATCAGTGTTGGCAGCTGTGAGGGGAAAATGACTTCATGCTGTCGATAGATCTAAGGAACACGTACTTCCAAATCCTTATTCATCTATCATCCAGGAAGTTCCTTTGTTTCTTTCTCGGAGACAAGGTGGTTCTAGTTTCAAAGTTCTGTGCTTCAGACTGACCACGTCCCTCAGGTGTTCACAAAGGGTCTTCTCTCTCACTTTGACTTGGGCTCATGCTCAAGGGATCCGCCTGCTGAGGTACCTTGATGACTGGTTGGTCTTAGCAAGTTCCAGAGAGAAGTTGCTGCAGGACAGAGATCGTCTGCATCAGTTTTGGTCTGGAACTTGGGATCTTGGTGAACCTAGAGAAATTGAATGTTGTACCCAGTCGAAGAATTCTTTATCTAGGCATGAACATCGATACAGCAGCGTCGAGAGTTTTTCCATTGAATCAGAGGCTGGAGAAGTTGCGAGTAGTGGTGCGCGACTTCCTGTCACAGCCGGTTCAGTCAGCTCATCAGTGGCAGATTCTTCTGGGAATTTTATCTTCTCTGGTCCCTCATGGACAACTTCATCTGTGGTCTCTGCAGTGGAGACTACTTCTGGTCTCTGGCAGGGGACTCACCCTTGATAAGGGTCCTCTGTGTCCCTAGAAGTGAGAGAAGATCTTTGTTGGTGGTTGGACGATCAGAATCTCTTGAAGGATGTTCCTCTGCATTCTCTGCCGCCGTACTTATTTCTCTTTTCAGATGCCTCCCTCACAGGTGGGGGCGCTCATTTAGGCAGCCTCATTACTTCGGGCATTTGGAGTTTGGAGGACAGACGGCAACATATCAACATGTTGGAGTTAAAGGCAGCCTTTCTGGGTCTGAAGGAATTTTGGGAGAAAGTAGAGGGACATTTTGTAGTTATGCCAGACAACACCACGGTGGTCACTTATGTGAACAAGCAAGGGGGACTGGTTTTGCATCAACTCCATGCTTTGACAGTCAAGATTCACCAGTGGGCAGTCAACAATTCAGTGGAGCTCTCAGCCAGGGATATCCCAGGCAAAAGGAATGTGGTTGTGGGCAAGCTCAGTCGTCGGGATCAGTTCCTAGCCACAGATTGGTCCCTTCATCAGTTCGTGGTGGACAGGCTTTTCCAGGTTTGGGGGAGACCTATGCTTGACCTCTTTGCGACCCGGTTCAACAGGAAACTAGAGGTTTTCTGTTCGGCGGTTCCAGATCCTCTGGCGTTAGTGGAGGACACATGCCAACATCCCTGGGACAACCTGGAGGTGTATGCCTTCCCTCCGTTTTGTTTGATCTGCCAAGTACTGAACAGGATGATGAGCTCTCAAAATCTCAGGATGACATTAGTAGCTCCTCTGTGGCTGCAAGCGGAATGGTTTCCATATCTGCTGTCGTTGTTGTCAGAGGTGCCGAGGGCATATTCTTTGTCAGTCGCACATAGGGAGATTCCACGAGTCAGTAGAATCCCTGTCTCTTCACGGTTGGAGGCTATCTAGTATCTCCGAGTGAGAAGCTTTTCTCAAAAGAAAAGAGGACTTATGTCCAGCAATCTCAGTAAATCTACCTCTGCTGTTTACCTAGGTAAATGAGCACTCTACTGTGATTGGTGTCGTAAATGGAGTTTTTCTCCACTCAAAACCTCTATTCAGCGCATAGCAGACTTTTTGGTCTTCCTCATGAATGAGAAAGGCTTGTCCGTTTCCGCTATCAGAGGCTACAGGGCGGCCCTGAGTCAGTGTTACGTCTTAGAGGTGTTGACATCTCCATCATCCTGGAATTCTCCTTGCTGCTTAAAGGGTTTGAGCAGTCGTGTTCTCCTTATGAGCCTTTGTGTCGTTCATCAGACAGGAATTGACACGCAAAACGATTTTCCTCTTGGCCTTGGCTGCTTCGAAAAGAGTGGGAGCTTCATGGCTTGAGATATGATGTGAAGCACACCAAGGGTGTGGGGTCACTGTCCTTTGAATTCGTGGCTAAGACCCAGAATCCCTCGGTGCAGGATGACAGGTTCGCCTCCTTTTCCATTCTGTCTGTGGATGACTTTGTGGGTGGTGATTCTCAAAGAGCTTTTGTGTCCTGTCAGGGCTCTTGAGTTGCTATCTTAAGAGGACACAACATCTCAGGCCAGGTTGTCGTAGGCTATTTGTTAGCACGGGGCGTTCTAAGAAAGAGGTGCCCAAAAATACAATCTCTTCTTGGTTACGTGAAGCTATCAGACATGCACATAAAACTTGATGATTCCGCCGCCAAGTCTGCAGGCAGAGCACATGATGTCAGGGGTATTGGTCCCTCTCTGGCTTTCAAGAAGAATTTGGCTGTTCATAGAGTTCTGAGCGCTGGTATTTGGTCACACCAGTCCATGGTCGCCGCCACTATCTATCTTAAAGATGTTGCTTACAGATCTAACGGAACACTTTTTTCTTTGGGTCCTGTGGTGGCTGCTCAACAGATCATGTAATCCTTCATTTGTTGCCCTTAACTGGGCGCATTAGTATATACCTAAGATGATTGTGAGAAGAGAGAATGAGTGATTGGCTGGTCCTCTTTCTTTCTCTTGTTCTTTCCTTCTTCCTATGGGCAGGTGAGGAATAGACACGTCATTGCTGGACTGGTCTGATACAGGTTAGTAAGGTAGTCATACTGGTAGTTTTTTTGCTTGGTGTTCAAATAGTCAAACCCTCTATTCAGTAGCATATACTCCACTCTCTAGCAAGGGGAGTGAGGAGTGATAACAAATCCTGATGTATTGGTTTGTTATCGAACAGTCAGAATTTCTCCTAGTTCCCTACGGCAATGAATCTTCTCATACATCATTGTATGTAACCAAGTTGACAAGAGTTGTTGGATATCAGTTTATTTAGCTTCTCACGGGCATTAGTCCCTCTCCTGTAGGTATTCCTGTTGGAGTTGGACTGGTGGGTTGGCCCCAGCCAGTTTAGGATGTCTGTACCTCCCACCAAGTATAAATCTATCCTATTGTTAAGACCGAAGGTTGGTCACGTATGAACAAATGGCAAATTTTCTAAGACAATTTGTAAATTTTCATAAGCTCACTAACCTGAGGTGATTATTAACATGTTTTAACTGCCCACCTCTATCCACCCTTGGTCATCATTATAACATCCTGGGTTGGGAAAAACTAAACACGATAGCGTGGGTGTCCAGTCTTTGACCAGTTTTCACCTGATATATGCATGCGTTGCCAGATCTCACAGATTCCTTGCTTTTCAATCTCCAATTGTTTAACCGGATCCAGTTAGGCTCTAGAAAGTTATCCTATTATTAAGACCTGGGGTTTGTAGCTATGAAAAATAAAAATTGTCTTAGAAAATTTGTCATTTCTCCTCTTCTTTCACTGTTCTAATTGGGAGCCTCAAACTCTTGTCTAAAATAATTAATTCTTTCTCTTGCTCTTGGCACCCCATCTGAGAAGCATATTGCTGATTTTGTATTTAGTACCTTTTCCCCTATTATCATTGGAATATTTTAAAAAGCCTATCATTCACTCTCATTACTTCTACCACTTTTTTTTTTTTTTTTTGTTCTAGTTGTTACCATAATTCCAGCTCCATTTCTTCCCTCTCGTGACCCACTGTAGTAAAATATCCATTGCCTATCTCTCATGTTCCACTCCCTTTCAACCTAGTCTACTGCATACACAAGAAATCTATCCTCTTCCTCTCTAATACATCTACTGTCTCTCTCAGTTATCCTGTTGGAGTGTCTATGTTCCATGTACCTGCTCTTATCTTCCATTTTTTCACCAAACACTCATCACCAATAAGTGTCGTGTGATTTAATTATTATTATTATAATATTTAATCTCACATATTCAGTAAATAACATGAAAATATAGAATATTGCTGTACGAAAAAATTTGCATCTATGAATAGCCTGGGCACGCAGATAATTTTATAGACATGTTCTACAGTCTACAGAGAAACCTGCCAATGAGTGAGTCCTCCCGTGAATAATTTTTAGATAAGTTCTAAAGAAAAATCTGCAAATGAATGAATCCACAAAAAAATCCTGAGAATGTGAATAGAGGGTCCCACTGTATATTATTAATAAATGATAATAAACTATAATAAATAGGCAACTAAAATAAAAAAAATATGAAAAAAGTAACAAATATTTTTGCTGCAGTAGTAATTTCACACTACATTCATCCAAATCGTATGGCGTTCTCACTGTGAGTTAGCCAGTCCACCACCCAAAACCTGGTAAACCTTAATGGATGGATTTATCCTCGGGAGTAGTAATAACAGGTTTGGGTTGGTGGACAGATTTATCCTATAGATAAACAATATTACGCGCCATCGATTTGAAAGAAATCAGGCAGGAAAGAGGTGCCAATACTTTGTAACCCATAAATTCACTAATGGCAACTTTTACACTAGCTAAAATCACGAATCTGGGCGTCTCAGGACTTAATTTCTGCTTCTGACATCAAGAAGGAATGTAATGTCACTCGCTCACATGACATCTTTTTGTAAATTTGCTCGTAAATATATGAAAGGTTGCTGTTGGTGTTTTTTTTGTCTTTTACGATAGTATGGTCGGTTATCAAATGTAATTTCAAAGAAAAGTGCGCAGAAATATTAGAAAAAAAATAAATTAAAAAAAGTTACTAAATCTTGGTTCTCGTACATTTACATAAATATTTTTCGACAAATATGCTAAAAAAAAGATTTGTTGTGATTTTTATTTCTTATCTATTTCAATATTGTATGAGCTGTAATTATAATTTTACAAAATTAAATAAAATTGTTTATTAGAAAATCCATATAAATTGGTACAATTTACAATTGTCTTGTACAAGATGCCCCATGAGGGGTCTTGTATAGTCATTTTCAACTTCTTGTGGAAGGTTAGGGAAAATTTTATAGAATTTTTTCTTTCACCATGTACATTTGCATGTCTTCCTCTTTCCATTGATGGGTTTTTCATAAATTGGCTGACCTTAAAGTTTACCCGCCTGAGGAGCTGCATGATTATATATTTACCCGTCCATTAAGGGTCAAGGATGATATTTAATAGGGATGCACCGATACCAAATTTTTGCCCGATACCGATACCAACTTTTGAAGCCAATACCAATACCTGTTTCCCTCCATAGCACTGTTATTTAAGAGTATATATATTGTTACTAAAATCATTCGTTGTCTCTGGTTGTTGTATATTAAAGGTTCAAAAGTTGAAAGGTCATATAATAGGGTTATATAAAAAATTTCAAAGGCAAAGTTATATTGAAAAATAATATCAAGTATAACAACTAAGTATTTAATCCCTTTATTACCTGGATACAGTTTGGCTTATATTATGCCTACCATTAGAAAACTTTTAACAATTTAGGTATGTATGTAGTGCTTACTCGAATTCACTAATATATACTTTTATTCTGAGTTTTAATTTATATATTGGCTAGAAAACAGTTAACAGGCTCATTTATTTAGATTATGGAAGGTCCTGGTAATGGAGGGTTAATCCTTTGCCTCATTACAGAAGTACATAAATTAGTTCTAGTAAGTAATCCAAGAAAAAATTATGATACCAGTACATAAATAAAGATAAGATTAAGAAAGGACCACAGTTTGTTTCTCAGGTATAGATCAACAAAACATTCAACTAAAAAATAAAAATAGCACAAATCCCTTTGAAGTTCCAGCTCTTACTGGACTTGGACAATCTGAATTAAGTTAAAATTATAATTTTATTAAAGCTAATATTCAATATAATTATCCTTGAAATGAAAAGGGCTACAGAAAATTAATATTATGCCAAAGTTTATATGGTGGCCTTTGTTAATACAGGTACTCGTCGTTTAATGAGGGGTTTCCGTTCCAGCGACCACGTCATTAGACGAATTCGTCGTTAAACGCTTTATTCTCTTTATTTTGACTAGTAATAATATTAATTTCCAGTCATATATTATACACAGAACTAGTTTCTGACATAGCCTACTACTTGGCAGTTCTGACAATTCTTTTTATTATTTTATTTCTCATATATTTTTAAACTTCATCATTTTATAACTTAATAATGTACATATAATTTTCTTTAAAATAGTGTACTTTAACACATTTAGCCTACATTCCCGAGTTAGCTACTAGTAAGTCAATACAACACTAAGTCATACAAGTACTAAACTTTCTCAGAAACTGCACATTATTTAGCAGTGACTTCCATATTCTAAATTCGGTATTTCATTATTATTGCTTTTAGTTTATTCATCATTTATTTTTATTGTAGAGGGTAGTGAGATGAAAAAATAATTAATGAATTTCAGCGATCACAGGCATTTGAATGTCGCTGTCAAAATGTAACAAAGCACAACGCCATCTATTGTGGAAAATGAACACTATACTATTTGCTAATGGGATAAGCATTTTCTAGCATTGATAAAGATTTATTCTTGCACTTCTTACCTCTAGTATCATCTGATCTCTCGGGTGACATATGGAAAATACGCAGTAGTATAAAAAATTATCAATCTGTATTACAGTGGACCCCCTGTATTCACGTTCTCCAGATTAGCGGACTCACACATTCGCAGATTTCTCTAGAAAACATTTACCCGCATTATTTGCGGAATATTTTGCCTATTTGCAGTATTTTCTATGAGAAATATTCAGAAATTCCTGGGTTTTTTTTATCAATTTCTTCATAAAATGCGCTTTTTGTGATAAAACTATTAAAAAAACCAAGTATAAACATTTTTAGTTGGTTTTTCTTTAGCTTTAACTAACAAAATAGGCTGTTTTCAGGTTTTTATAGGGGTTCCAACTATTTGCGGATTCCAATTCGTGTGGGGGTCTGGTACGCAATAATTCGACATGAAAAGTCTCTACCAAGTCAATCAAAACAATGAGACATTTGGCGTGTACGAATTCCTTACTCTTAAGCTGGTATCACACTAGTCATTTCTTGCTCGCGGTTTTGGCGCCCAGAAATTGTCGGACTGTTGCAAGATGTGCTGCAGTGATGTGTTTTATCAGAATCTTACGTGAATGCAAGAATAACCAAAAACGTTTTTTGTGGGTTGAGAGTGGCTCAGGAGAAGAGAAGCCAAAGGTCTGAGAGTACGTCCTATCAGCAGCAGCCATCTTGTTTGTTTACAATACGTGGTCACTCACGGTTCGTGGTCGCTGCTTCCCATCCAAACGGAAAGCCAAAATCTTGAGCTAAAAGCTCCCGGTTTTCCATTTTCGGCAGCAGCACCTCACTGCTGGAGAAAAAAAGGCCTAGTGTGAGGCCACCTTTAGTATGCTTGAAAGACTTGCATGTAATACAATTTGATAATTTTTTTATACAACTGTGTATTTTCGATATGTCACTCATGAGATCAGATGATATTAGAGGTTAGAAGTGCAAGCGTAAATCTTTATCAAAGCTAGAAAATGCTTATCCCATTGGTGAATAGTTTGGTGTTCATTTATCTCAATAGATGGCGTTGTGCTTTGTTTACGTTTTGATGGCGACATTCAAATGCCCTGTGATCGCTGAAATTCATTCATTATTTTTTTTAATCTCACTACCCTCTACAATAAAAATAAATAATGAAGAAACAAATAGTGATATTATGAAATACCAAATTTAGAATATGAAAGTCACTGCTAAATAATGTGGAGATTCTGAGAAGAATCTACACATATTGACTTAATATTGTATTGACTTACTCGTAGGATAACTCAGGAATGTATGCTAAATGTGTTAAGTAAGTACACTATTTTAAATGAGGAATACAGTGTTCCCCCCGTATTCGGGGGGGATGCGTACCAGACCCCCCCCGTGAATAGTTAGGAATCCGCGAAATGTTTGGAACCCCTATAAAAGCGCTAAAAAACAGCCTATGTTTCATTAGTTAAAACTTAAGAAAACCACTAAAAATTTTCATACTTGGTTTTTTTTTAATAGTTTTATCACAAAAAGTGCATTTTATGATGAAATTGATCACAAAAACCAGGAATTTGTGGATATTTCTCAGAGAAAAATACCGCGAATAATGCAGGGAAACGTTCCCGAGAGAAATCCGCAAATCCGGAGAACGCGAATACGGGGGTCCACTGTACTTGTATAACATTTTCAGATCTTTACCTTCACCAACTTCTACTAGTAGAGCCACTTTGGTAGTTGTAGTGAGAGAGATGGTAATTGCTGACTTCCTCATTTTAAGTTGATGTAGGAAGTTGTCTGTTTCCACCATCAAGGAATGTAGGTTTTCCCCCTTGCAGGTATTTGAACTTTGTGGGGGTATAAGTTGAGTTCTTCATTGGAGTTAAAGTGGTAGGATCCTTGTGGCTTAATGAAACAATTGGGGTCTCTTTCTAGAAAGTAGAATCTTATGAAATCTCCTAATGAGCTAGTTCAGGAGGCTCTTTCCTGTGTCTTACTGCAGAAGATTTTTTTTTTATTATGTGCATCCCGGGACAGATCAGTGAAATTTGTACACTGTCTTGAAGGTTCATGATTGTTAGAGTAGCCAGACAAGTTGCCAAGACTGTTTCACAGGACCCTTCTCCACTTGCCATTTCTTCGTTGTCTATTTTGCTGGCAGAATTGAGGAATAAGGGTGACAGCTGGAAAGAAAAGGTTTCATCTTGGCTTACCATTGAGAAGCAGTTTATCAAACAGATCCTTAACTGTGTGTTTAGTAGAAGTAAAGTCCAATGGTTTTTATCTATAAAATTAAGTTGTTAAATCTTATGCATGCTCTGAAATGTAATAGTAAACTGAAGTAGTCATTAAAGGCAGCATTTTTTTATAAAGCCATTGTAATACAAAAGAAAGGAAGTAGGAATTCAGTGTAAAGAATAGAATTACAGATAGACAGTGACACCAAACAGTAATGTACCATAGTATCCCATAATGAAATTTTGTTAAAATTAATTTCATTTGAATGAATTCTCAATATATATTATATATACTTATATATAATATATATATATATATATATATATATATATATATATATATATATATATATATATATATATATATATATACGTATATATATATATATATATATATATATATATAATATCATAGTACAGGTATTTATAAGTAATTTCAAATTTTAGTGACATGAAAATACCAAACTTTTGGAAGGGTGGGATGCTACTGATGGTATGCAGATTGAAATACTTTGTAGCCAGACAAGTTTGAAATTGTTGTGGTTAGATATTGGTATGTTTAGTAATAATTAAATTTTACTGATATGTGTTCACTTTAGAGCATTTTTTCGGTATTTAATGTTCTTGGAGAGAAGTAATTTTAAAGGATGTTTCTTATCTTTTTAAACCTTTGCAGGAGGTTACCCCCATCATCTGGAAGTCCACTCACTCAGTTAGCAATGGTGGATACATATGAACATCGTATCATAGATGATCGATATTCTCGTGAATTTACCGAGATCTCATTGCTAGGGAAGGGTGGGTTTGGATCAGTTGTGAAGGCTAAAAGTCGGCTTGATGGGCATTCATATGCTGTCAAAATTATTATTATGAAGTAAGTATGGCTTTGTTTTTGTGTTTTGTTTTCTTTTTATATTTAATTTTTTTAGATTTCAGAAGTGCGTAGTCTTCATTCTGACCTTTTACATGGAAGAACTTCCTGAAGTGTTCTAATTTTTTTTTAAAGGAAGAGGTTCTAGATATTGGATATGTATTCTGCTGTAGCTTCATTTCTTAATATAATTGCACTAAAGGCTAAATGTTAGGCAGTTTGACCTTTCTCTTAGGTATAATACAATTTACAGGCAGTTCCCAGTTATGGGGGTTGGGTTCTTATATGGATTTTTAATTATATTAACCCTTAAACGTCGAATGGACGTATTAAACGTCGAGTCAAAATCTCCCCCGATTTCCGAAAATGGAACGTACCATACGTCGGCATAAAAAAGTTTTTTTAAAAATTCGCGGAAAAATACTTAGGCCTACCAGCCGAAAACTTTTGAATCACGCAGCCTTGGGGGATGCTGGGAGTTCACGGATCAAGGCGTTGTTTTGTTTACAATCGTTCCAGGCAGGCGCGCAAGCACAATTTCTTTCTTGTCGCACTATAAAAAAGTAATCAGTGACATATCTCAAAAATTATTTCGTCACTTTGACATAATTTTTGCACCGTTTTAAATTATCCGTTACATAAAGTATTATATATGAAAATGTGCGCAATTTCATTTAGAATACAACAAAAAAATACTCATGACTGTAACTTTTATCAGTTTTGAAATATTTCCATATAAATAACGATAAGTGCCAAAATTTCAACCTTCGGTCAACTTTGACTCTACCGAAATGGTTGAAAAACGCAATTGTAAGCTAAAACTCTTATATTTTAGTAATATTCAATCATTTACCTTCATTTTGTAACAAATTGGAAGTCTCTAGCACAATATTTCGATTTATGGTGAATTTATGAAAAAAATAACATTTTTCTTACGTCCGCGCAGTAACTCTTCCGAAAAAATCATACGTGCGATTGTGGCAATGTTTGCACCATTTTAAATTAGCCGTTACATAAAGTTTTATATATGAAAATGTGCGCAATTTCATGTATAATACAACAAAAAATAATTGAAGGTTGTAGCTTTTCTCATTTTCGAAGTATTTGCCTATAAATCACAATAAATAGAAAAAAACCACGTTCGGTCAACTTTGACTCTACCGAAATGGTCCGAAAAAACGCAATTGTAAGCTAAAAACTCTTATATTTTAGTAATATTTAATCATTTACCTTCATTTTGCAACAAATTGGAAGTCTCTAGCACAATATTTCGATTTATGGTGAATTTATGAAAAAAACTTTCCTTCCCTCCGCGCGCGGATTCTCCGCCATAAATCTCCGAATTGCGTACATCGAATTCTCGGAAAATTTGCTCCGTTTCATATTCGGCATTTCATAGAGTTTTATATATGAAAATATGTGCAATTTCATGTAAAATAAAAAGGAAAAATATTTGAAGGTTGTAGCTTTTCTCATTTTCGAAATATTTGCATATAAATCCCAATAAATAGAAAAAATAAAAAGAAAAAAAAAACCACGTTCAGTCAACTTTGACTCTACCGAAATGGTCAAAAAACGCAGTTGTAAGCTAAAACTCTTTACAAAGTATCAATAATATTCAATCATTTGTATTCATTTTGAAACAAATTGGAAGTCTCTAAAACAATATTTAGATTTTCGGTGAATTTTTGAAAAAAACATTTTTTTACGTCCGCGCGTTACGAATTCGTACATCATTTTGTGATAATATTTTTCTGGTGTTGCTTTTATTGTTTTACAATGTATTATATATCAAAATGATTGCAATTTAGTGTACAATACAACGAAAAAAAAAAGAAACTCGTTAGCTTTTACTGTTTTTTGCACAGCGTGATTTGAATACAATTATGTATGAATTTTTTTTTGCTACCATATATTGCATTATTTACATATGATAATGATATTATTTTTCATTTCTGATGATTGCCTACTAAACTTCAGGCAATGACAAAAAAAGGGGCCAAAAATGAACTCTTAATCTTCAAAACTAAGCGCGCTGTGATTTTTTGAAAAAATTATTTTTTCCGCTTACACGCTCACTCAAAACCGGCTCCGGCATTCGGGGGAGTTTTTTATTTTTACCGCTTCGGCGTTTAAGGGTTAAGACACATTTCATGATTCGTAGTGTGCTTACATCAAAGAATTTCCTTTTTAAGGAGAACAGACTGTACTTGAGAGCCAGCCATTTGTGATAGGGCTGTATGTCAAAAAAAAAAAAAATTCTTTCTGATTCAAGGCAAATGGATGCCCACGGCTTTCCTCGCCCAGAAATAGATTTTTCCTACGTCAAAATCCCTTTTTTTTATCTACTTTGAAGAATTCACCATTTCTCCGGATGTAATTAGGCCCAGGAACTTCATTCAATGTTGTGGAAAGCAAAGGAGAAAATGAATAATCATGCTTATTACAGGATGAAGCCTGTGTTCTAGTCTTCAAAAACTGCTTAGCAAAGCGGCTCTTAACTTTCATTCAGGCACTACTTTGTTGAAATTCTTGATTGCTAGAATCTCCTAAACAGGGTAGAGTAATACATCATATTCTCGATGCCATTGAGGATCCTGGTAAAGCAGGTCAGGTAGAAAGTGGCTGGTCCTGGTCCCATGTCAAGTTTCTGTCTTCTAACTCCCTTGGTAATGGTAATTGCTCAGTTCATCTTTTGATAATACGTACTATTACAAATGAGGAACTATATTGCTGGAATAAGAAAACTGGGAAAAGAGCTACAGCATGTTAACAGATTGGCACCTAGGAGGTACTTGAGCAGAATAGTAAACACACAATGCACATTGGAATTCCTTATTAAGTGTGTAGATGCCTGTAAAAATATCGTAAATCACTGTATTTACTATTTAGGGGAATAATTACAGTTCAGTGATTAGTGGAGGAAGGTGGCATTAGATAAGTATGTAAAGACTAAAGGCCCAGATATATCTATATTTGAGTGTGTTGTTGTTACATCTAGGAAGCAACCTCTATTATGCATGAAATTTCATATGGGTAAGGGGTATTAGTTTGTGGAAATCCTTTGTGCACAAGAAATACTGTTGTATTTTTTCATGCGAGTAAATTGAGCTTTTTTAAGGTCATGTAAACCTTTAACCCTAACAGAATTTTCTTCTTTGTAATTATAGTAAGAAGAATAATGAAACAAACCAGAAAATTCTAAGGGAAGTGCAAGCCCTAGCACAATTAGATCATCCTAACATAGTAAGGTATCATAGTTCCTGGCTGCAGATGTATACTCTTCCTTGTCAACATGAATCACTTGATGGCAAGATGCAAAATTGTAGAAAATCAGGAAGACACAGAATTGAAAAGGAAATCAAGATCCAAGAGTTATCAAGGTAAGAATCTTTATTATACGTAATAAGTAGGTGGTTAAGCGTCAAATAGTTATTATGTTGATAAAGTATTTGACGCCTTTAGGAAAATACCCATGCTTTTAAAGTTAAGCTGTATAGCGTGTCCCCTCTCATTATTTTTCAAAACCAGACGGCAGTTGTTGTGGCCAGACTTGCAATAAGAGCAACAATCAAACAAAAGCAGATGGTGTCAGGTGAAAATATGTAAGGATATTATGACTAAAATTCTTAACACTAATGTACTCTTAAACTAACTTGCAATTAATAAAGTAAATTTGGCCCCCTTACAACAGTAGGTAAATCAAAATTATAAGAGTTGCATAATGCAAATATATATACAAGAAGATAAGTATCAACAATGAAATTCTTATTTTCTTAGGAAAATAAAAAATTTCTCAGGAAAACATTCCACTTTCATATCTTGCATATATTCAAGCGCACATTAATTTTCCATAACTATGAAGTCTATGAAAACCAAACCAACAAAAAAACCTAGCATGTGTATAACAATAAATCACCTTTTCCTTTTCAACATTAACCCTTAATGGACGGATTGATCCTGTTGATAAACAATATTAAGCGCCATTGATTTGGAAAGAATCGGTCCGGAAAGAGGTGCCAATACTACTATAGCCCATAAATTCACTAACAGCAACTTTTATACTGGCTAACCATGAATCTGGTATCTCAGGACTTCAGTTCTGCTTGTAACTTCAAGGGGGAATGTATTACGTCTCTGCTCACATGACGTCTTTTTTGTAAATATGCTCGTAAATATACCAAGGGGCTGCGTGTTGGGTTTTGTTCTTGTCTTTTACAATACATAGTATGTTGGTTGTAAACGTAATTTTACAAAGAAAAGTGCAAAGAAATATTAGAAAAAACATGTAAAAGTAAAAAAAGTTGCTGAATCTTCGTTCTCTGTAAATTTGTAAATATTTTTCAACAAATATGCTAAAAATTTATTACCAATTTTATTTCTTATCTGTTTTGATATTATTTGAGCAGTAATTATAGTTGTATACAATTAGATAAAATTATTCATTAGAAAAAATATATAAGTTGTTAAAATTTGTCTTGCAAAAGAGGCCCCACAAGGGGTTGTGAATAGTCATTTTTCAACTTCTCTTGAAAGGTATGGACAATTTTTAAGATTTTTTTTTTTCTTTCACCATGTGCATTTGCCTATGTTCCTCTTTCCATTGATGTGTTTTTTTTGTAAATTGGCCACTCAAAGTTTACCCAGCCTGAGGAGCTGTAATCGACATATTTACCCGTCCAGTAAGGGTTAATGACTTAACTACAGACAACACAAAGCATATCAAAATGAATCACTTTGTCCTTTACAGTATTTAGGGACTAAGTAGTACAGACAACACATGTAGACCTAAATTGCCTTGTCCTTTACCTTATTAGGGACTTTATTCACTCTTTTGTTAGCTGAAACTCACCAACTAGAGGATGCGTTGAATCCCTTTTGAAGGAGAAGACTCATGTCCCATGAATGATAGTAGATTATAGGCATCAAGGAAAACAGAAGCAGGGAAGAATTCCCATATTCCCTCAAGAATTTGGTGTTGTTACAAAGTTCAGTGAAAGGAAGGGATCTGTTCTAGCAATATATATTATATTGACATGTCTGTAACATATACCAGTAGATCTCCCTAGGTGCTCTCTACTTTCCGATTAGTCCAAGAGACAAATTTAAAAGAAATGCTTCCACTATGTGACGACGATTGTCACTAACAACAGATACTCTTATACTAGAGGTCAGCAAGCCTCTGCACTATCATGCTCTTACTACTCCTAATACAGAAAAATAGGACAAATTTTGATAAAGTCTTGACAAAAAAAGTAAATAAATAGATAAATAGATACTTTGAAATAAGAAAATATCCGACTTTTCATACAAACCAGCTCACAAACCCATTGCCTTTAATTACAAACCATTTCTTTCCCCTTACTGATCCCCTCACTGACCAAGTAAACTTTTCCCTTTCTGTATAACAAAAAACAACCAAACTACCACATATTTATCTTTTAACAAATGAATGGAGGAGAAACCTATGTCCATAAGCTTTAAAAATTGAGCCACTTTGTATACAAACGTGTATATACGTATACTTATACAGAAGGATCATTAACAGTTTACCAACCTACCCTCAGCTCCATTTTTACTCCACATAGGTTAAATATGAAATTATTTCTCATGACTTACCCAAACCACCCTCATCCTTTGGAGGTCACATTCTGTTCTCCAGCTGCTGAACACAGTATCTTTTTGCAATGTCTTCACTTTGAATATGATCCTCCTAGCCAATAGTCTTTAGATTTTATAGTTAATATCTTTCAGTCTCAATTTTTCATTCACCATTCCCATGTCCGCTGTGTTTTCTATAACCTCTTCTAGTTCATCTACATTGTTATGGTTTTGTATTGCCATTTTGCTACCTGCTGCACATTCTCAGTGTGTTCCCAAGTTAAAAAATGTTTACTTGTTATAAAGATCTGCATTTATGCCACAACATACTAATTCTTCACTCCTTGTATTCCCCATTTGTTCTTAAATACTTTTGGCTTTGGAAATCTAACACTAAGGTGTCTTTATACAGCCATTCCCAGGGATTACCCATTTTAAACTAGTTAACTTATTCATGTAGCTTCCTCCATTTATCCTGATAACAGCAAAGTTGAATATTTTCCTAGCCTAATCTTTCCTTTGTGACACAAATGTGCAATCTACCCACCTAATCACCTGCTTTGGTCCCATCTCCTACACTACCAAACACCAGTTCCGCATGTCTTCTACTGCACGCGCTGTTATTGTTTACCTTTCCACTACACACCGCCGCCATCTCGTCTTCTATAATGTCACATCCTATGATGTCATAACACAGCTTAAATACATCAAGACATTTCAAAAATCAAACACGTTTTCCCATACATTGAACAATCCGGCGTTACAATTTTCACCAATACAGAAAATAAAAATAGAATAACTATAATCACTTATCTCTTTTTTCCCTCCTCTCCAACTGCTTCCTAACCCAATCCCCTCTAATTTCCTTTATTCCCCAACTCTTTACTCTACATAATTTCTAATATTTTCCCCTGCAACTCCTGCTGTAGTTAATACATCAGCTATTTGATCCTTTCCTTTTATCCATCTCACCTCCTTTATTTCCCCAGATTCCATTTTTTCCCTTATTGCTGTAATATTTATTTTTAATCTTTTACTGCTTACACTAGTACTTGATTTTATTGCAGTCATTAGTGTTTTACTATCAGTATTAACCAACGCTTCTAATTTTCGCTCTCCTACTACCTTTTCCCACAAATGTTTGAAATATATCAATCCTTCTATAGCCCGCGCAGGACAGTTCAGCGCCGACAATTCAGCACATAACAATTCAGCTTAGAGACAGTTCATTGCGTGACAATTCAGCTTAGAGACAATTCTGCACATGATGATTCAGGGCAAGGACTATTCAGAACAAAGACAATTTGTAAAATAAAATAAAAACATGGAAAACGAAGAAAACTGTGATCACATTTATTTTTTATTTGTACCTTACTGAATTTTGAAAAGTAGACACAAATATTTATTGAAATGACATACTATAAAATATTCCATGAGTCACAAGATGTGTAGGTATGCTTACATGGCCTTCATTGCGAGCAGAAACATGAGATAGAATACATGTTCAAGTTTCACCTCTGACATTCGCTGTTTTTCTTTGTTTCGGCAAGAATTTCATCATGCCAAAGAGGAGAAGACAAGCAAAACATATCGCTCACATACAGAAGTAAATTCGCTCTAATAAGAGTTCAGAAGATCATAATATCGGCAGTAGTAGCGGAGTTAGTAAAGGAGAGAGAGAGAGAGTGCTGAGTAGGAAGGAGCACCCCGTCTCTCCTGACACGCAGTGCCCCAGGCTACAATCTTTCAGCAAAGAGATTTTCCTTTATGATAAATAACATAGTTTTGGTTTATTAATACCCAAAAAGGAATATAAAATTCATAATAGTAATCATAATTTGTTAAAATTGTTTTTGTAAAAAGAGTACATGTTCGAGTTTCACCCGTGACATTCGCTTGCTTTTACATCTGTTTTTCTTAGTTTTGGCAAAACATCTCGATAACATACAGAAGAAGAAAATTCACTCTAATAAGAGTTCAGGAGATCATAATATCAGCGATATTAGCCGAGTTAGTGAAGTAGAGAGAGAGAGAGAGTGCGCCCCGGGCTACGATCTTTGGCCAAAGGGGTCTCATTTGTGATTAAATTGTGATAAATAACATAGGTTTGGTTTATTAATACCCAAAAAGGAATATAAAATTCATAGCAATCATGATTTATTAACATTGTCTTTGTAAAAATACAAAGAAAAACTTTGAATGCCTGTACCTCAAAACTATACTTATTGACCTTCAAAGTCTACATTCTCCCTTAGTTTAAAGCTATAGCATTGAAATGTGGTATATAACTTAGAAAGACATTATAGAACAGTCAAATAAAGCCCTTTTATTCACATTTTTTTCTTTAATTTTTTCCTGGTTTTATAGCAAAAAAATTAATTCTAGAAAAAACTCATCATTTGATTGGAGGTCTACATCAGGTCTATATATGGTAGCAATCTCAGGTCTTGATATTAATTATATAGGGAGGAAGTAGAATTTGAAAAATGGTTATTTCGGGATAAATTGCACTGGCGTCACAAAACCAAAGGTCAGAGGTGAAAATCATATGCGGTTTGGAGATGTCCTAAGTCACCTTATTAAGTGGTATGAATGTCAAAGCCCTGTCCTTAAAAAATGGCATTAGCCGGCCAGCAGCCCTAAGCTCTTCCATTACATCTACCAACTTACGATACCATGCTTTTGCTGACCTTTAGCCTATAAGCAGTTTACTTCAACTTCCATAGTCCAATACAACCATCTTCTCTAGGTGGCTTTAAATGTACTTCTCTTTATATTTTGTCACCTTGTAAAAATGCAGTTTCTACATCCAATATACAACAGTTCTAATCTTTAAATTTTATTATTGTCAAAGATTTTAAAAGATTATCCTATTGTTAAGACCTCAGGTTTGTTTGCTTTGAAAAATACAAATTGATTACAAATTATTTGTCCTTTTTTTGGGGGGTCCGTCATTTACCTCCACATATACCTTGTTTTCTCTCCAACTTTGTAGTTCTTTTTCTTTAACTTCCATTATGCTTCTATTTAAAATCCTAGCACCACCTCTTCTTCATCTTTCAGTCT